>NC_134355.1:284962873-285075001 GCF_048569485.1 Anomaloglossus baeobatrachus | reverse complement strand
CGTTTTGTAATATTATACTATCAAGTCAATTTTTAATATCCTACATAATTGCGTGTCATCAGCATGACTGACACTTTACTATAAATCCCATCCACAAGATCATTAATAAAGAGATTAAAAATGATTGGTCCTGGCACAGATCCCTCTGGTACCCCACTACTATAGCTCAATTAGAGAATAATACCATTATAACTACTCTTTGTTGCCAATCTTTTAGCCAATTCCTTACCAGTTGCATATAGTTTCCCCTATTCCTTGCTTCTGGATATTCAGTTTAAGGCTATTATGTGGTACAGTATCAAATGCCTTTGCAAAGTCCAAATAAATTCCATCACTGCATTACCAATATCCAGGTTTGCACTTACCTCTTCATAGAAACCCAACATGTTGGTTTAGACGTCAACATATCTTTCATGAATCCATGCTGTCTGTAAGTTATTATATTATTTACTACATATATTTTTTGCATGTCCTCAAAAACTTTACACACTACTGATGTCAGGCTTACTAGATGGTAGTTGCCTCTTACCTTCCTTAAATATTGGTACCACATCAGCAATCCTCCAATCGTAGAGCACCAACCCTGTTCAAGGTGAGTATAAAAAGATTGAGATACAGCGTGTGTCAATTACTGAGCTCGATTCCCTCAATATTTGTGGATGAATGCCATCTGGCCTGGGAATTTGTCAATGTTTAATTTACTCAGACGAAGCGTACTTTTCTGTGTTATACTATCACCAGTCTGATATATTAATTAACACAAGAAAAAGTACGCCTTCGTCTGAGTAAATTAAACATTGACAAATTCCCAGCCAGATGCATTCATTCCGACTAAATGATTGAGGAATCGAGCTCAGTAATTGACACACCGCTGTATAGCTCATCTTTTGAATACCACTTGTAACAGGTTGGTGCCTACGATTGAGGATTGCATTGGTACTAATATTAAGAAAGTAAGAGGCAACTACCATCTAGTACCTGACATCAGTAGTTGTGTAAAGTTTTGTGGACATTCAAAATAGATTGTAGTAAATAATATAATAAGCTGATACAGACAGGCATGGATTCATGAAAGAACATGTTGGTTTAGACTCAACATATCTTTCATGAATCCATGCTGTCTGTAAGTTATTATATTATTTACTACAATATATTTTTGCATGTCCTCAAAAAACTTTACACACTACTGATGTCAGGCTTACTAGATGGTAGTTGCCTCTTACCTTTCTTAAATATTGGTACCAACATCAGCAATCCTCCAATCGTAAGGCACCAACCCTGTTACAAGTGAGTATAAAAAGATGAGATACAGCGGTGTGTCAATTACTGAGCTCGATTCCCTCAATATTTGTGGATGAATGCCATCTGGCCTGGGGAATTTGTCAATGTTTAATTTACTCAGACGAAGGCGTACTTTTTCTTGTGTTAAATTAATTATATCAGATGGTGAACTTTGATTTTTGACTTGTTGAATGATCCCTGGAACAGTCAGTTTCTTGGGGAACACTGATGAGAAGTGCTTGTTTATTATCTTAGTCTTTTCTTTGTTCTCTATAATTAACTCCATTGCATTAATGCTCCATTGCACTCATGACTACATTGACTTAGTGGACTGAGCACTCAAGAAGATGAGAGACCATCTATTCTCCAGTGGGTGGACAAGCATCACCATAACTATCCCGAACCAAATAAAGCGTGCTTCATTAAAAAAAAAAAGTGAAATCATGAAACTACTGTAAATTGTACATTTACTTTGCTGCAAGACATTTACTTTGCTGCAAGACATTTACTACAAATAATTGTTAGTTTTGTGATAATTAAGTCACCAGTAATCAATGTTGCAATGCTACAAACTTTTGTGTATATTACAATCACGCCAAAGAGAATTATTCCAGGGGATGAGACCTAAAAATTTGCACAACAAATTTTGACTTCATCCTACTGTATACCCTCATAGGGTGGGAAGCATTTCATGGAATACACTGCAATAAAGGGAACATTTCAATTCACTTTAGGCTCAGCTGCTGTCATCTGGTGGGATTGAAAAGTCTGGGCTGATCTACGCTTAGTTCATTTTAATAAGAGTCAACCTATCAGCTTTTACAGTTCACAGACGGATGCACCTTTTGGTTATTATTAGAGATGAGCGAACCGGTCCCGGTTCGGCTCGAGGCGGTTCGCCGAACGGGGGGTCTGGCTCGAGTTCGGCTCGTCGAACGTTCGACGAACCGAACTCGAGCCCATAGGAAACAATGGCAGGCAATCACAAACACAGTAAAACACCTAGAAAAACACCCTGAAAGGTGTCCAAAAGGTGACAAACAACTCACAACATAACACAAACACATGGGAAAGTGACAAGGACATATACTCATGTGAAAACAAAACAGCTGGACAAGGAAAAAGAGGGAGACACACAGATATATGAGTATATGCAAAGAAACATCGATTCCATTATTGTGCAACTTGAGCCCTGCTCATTTTAGGCTTCCAATCTGGATAAATTGCCTGAGCTCGCCACGTACGCCTTGAGGATCTTGTCGTGTCCTGCAGCCTGCGTTCTCTCGGAACCTGTCTTCAGTGCTGCTGGGGGTCTGCTGGCAGATAAGCACACGTGTCTGTCCACTGACAATGTGGACCTGGCTCTCAGAGGACTTTTCTTCCCCTGGGTCAGCCAGGGGAGGCGAAAGGCACGCGTATTTTTGAGAGTGCTTCATGCAAAGCATCTTTTCTTTGTCAAAAGGGGGGCTCAACCGATGCCAGTCAAGTGGGGGTGTGTGTGGCCCAGTTAGTGGCAACGAGGGAGACTGTGGTTGGAGTCCCCTCGCTGTGTCTCTAAAAGAACCAAGATGAACAAGTCATGGCTCTCAGAGGACTTTTCTTCCCCTGGGTCAGCCAGGGGACGGGAAAGGCACGCGTATTTTTGAGAGTGCTTCATGCAAAGCAATCTTTTTCTTTTTCAAAAGGGGGCTCAACCGATGCCAGTCAAGTGGGTGTGTGTGGCCCAGTTAGTGGCAACGAGGGAGACTGTGGTTGGAGTCCCCTCGCTGTGTCTCTAAAAGAACCAAGATGAACAAGTCATGGCTCTCAGAGGACTTTTCTTCCCCTGGGTCAGCCAGGGGACGGGAAAGGCACGCGTATTTTTGAGAGTGCTTCATGCAAAGCATCTTTTTCTTTGTCAAAAGGGGGGGTCAACCGATGCCAGTCAAGTGGGGTGTGTGTGGCCCAGTTAGTGGCAACGAGGGAGACTGTGGTTGGAGTCCCCTCGCTGTGTCTCTAAAAGAACCAAGATGAACAAGTCATGGCTCTCAGAGGACTTTTCTTCCCCTGGGTCAGCCAGGGGACGGGAAAGGCACGCGTATTTTTGAGAGTGCTTCATGCAAAGCATCTTTTTCTTTTTCAAAAGGGTGCTCAACCGATGCCAGTCAAGTGGGGTGTGTGTGGCCCAGTTAGTGGCAACGAGGGAGACTGTGGTTGGAGTCCCCTCGCTGTGTCTCTAAAAGAACCAAGATGAACAAGTCATGGCTCTCAGAGGACTTTTCTTCCCCTGGGTCAGCCAGGGGACGGGAAAGGCACGCGTATTTTTGAGAGTGCTTCATGCAAAGCATCTTTTTCTTTTTCAAAAGGGGGCTCAACCGATGCCAGTCAAGTGGGGTGTGTGTGGCCCAGTTAGTGGCAACGAGGGAGACTGTGGTTGGAGTCCCCTCGCTGTGTCTCTAAAAGAACCAAGATGAACAAGTCATGGCTCTCAGAGGACTTTTCTTCCCCTGGGTCAGCCAGGGGACGGGAAAGGCACGCGTATTTTTGAGAGTGCTTCATGCAAAGCATCTTTTTCTTTGTCAAAAGGGGGGCTCAACCGATGCCAGTCAAGTGGGGTGTGTGTGGCCCAGTTAGTGGCAACGAGGGAGACTGTGGTTGGAGTCCCCTCGCTGTGTCTCTAAAAGAACCAAGATGAACAAGTCATGGCTCTCAGAGGACTTTTCTTCCCCTGGGTCAGCCAGGGGACGGGAAAGGCACGCGTATTTTTGAGAGTGCTTCATGCAAAGCATCTTTTTCTTTTTCAAAAGGGTGCTCAACCGATGCCAGTCAAGTGGGGTGTGTGTGGCCCAGTTAGTGGCAACGAGGGAGACTGTGGTTGGAGTCCCCTCGCTGTGTCTCTAAAAGAACCAAGATGAACAAGTCATGGCTCTCAGAGGACTTTTCTTCCCCTGGGTCAGCCAGGGGACGGGAAAGGCACGCGTATTTTTGAGAGTGCTTCATGCAAAGCATCTTTTTCTTTTTCAAAAGGGGGCTCAACCGATGCCAGTCAAGTGGGGTGTGTGTGGCCCAGTTAGTGGCAACGAGGGAGACTGTGGTTGGAGTCCCCTCGCTGTGTCTCTAAAAGAACCAAGATGAACAAGTCATGGCTCTCAGAGGACTTTTCTTCCCCTGGGTCAGCCAGGGGACGGGAAAGGCACGCGTATTTTTGAGAGTGCTTCATGCAAAGCATCTTTTTCTTTGTCAAAAGGGGGGCTCAACCGATGCCAGTCAAGTGGGGTGTGTGTGGCCCAGTTAGTGGCAATGAGGGAGACTGTGGTTGGAGTCCCCTCGCTGTGTCTCTAAAAGAACCAAGATGAACAAGTCATGGCTCTCAGAGGACTTTTCTTCCCCTGGGTCAGCCAGGGGACGGGAAAGGCACGCGTATTTTTGAGAGTGCTTCATGCAAAGCATCTTTTTCTTTTTCAAAAGGGTGCTCAACCGATGCCAGTCAAGTGGGGTGTGTGTGGCCCAGTTAGTGGCAACGAGGGAGACTGTGGTTGGAGTCCCCTCGCTGTGTCTCTAAAAGAACCAAGATGAACAAGTCATGGCTCTCAGAGGACTTTTCTTCCCCTGGGTCAGCCAGGGGACGGGAAAGGCACGCGTATTTTTGAGAGTGCTTCATGCAAAGCATCTTTTTCTTTGTCAAAAGGGGGGCTCAACCGATGCCAGTCAAGTGGGGTGTGTGTGGCCCAGTTAGTGGCAACGAGGGAGACTGTGGTTGGAGTCCCCTCGCTGTGTCTCTAAAAGAACCAAGATGAACAAGTCATGGCTCTCAGAGGACTTTTCTTCCCCTGGGTCAGCCAGGGGACGGGAAAGGCACGCGTATTTTTGAGAGTGCTTCATGCAAAGCATCTTTTTCTTTTTCAAAAGGGGGCTCAACCGATGCCAGTCAAGTGGGGTGTGTGTGGCCCAGTTAGTGGCAACGAGGGAGACTGTGGTTGGAGTCCCCTCGCTGTGTCTCTAAAAGAACCAAGATGAACAAGTCATGGCTCTCAGAGGACTTTTCTTCCCCTGGGTCAGCCAGGGGACGGGAAAGGCACGCGTATTTTTGAGAGTGCTTCATGCAAAGCATCTTTTTCTTTGTCAAAAGGGGGGCTCAACCGATGCCAGTCAAGTGGGGTGTGTGTGGCCCAGTTAGTGGCAACGAGGGAGACTGTGGTTGGAGTCCCCTCGCTGTGTCTCTAAAAGAACCAAGATGAACAAGTCATGGCTCTCAGAGGACTTTTCTTCCCCTGGGTCAGCCAGGGGACGGGAAAGGCACGCGTATTTTTGAGAGTGCTTCATGCAAAGCATCTTTTTCTTTTTCAAAAGGGGGCTCAACCGATGCCAGTCAAGTGGGGTGTGTGTGGCCCAGTTAGTGGCAACGAGGGAGACTGTGGTTGGAGTCCCCTCGCTGTGTCTCTAAAAGAACCAAGATGAACAAGTCATGGCTCTCAGAGGACTTTTCTTCCCCTGGGTCAGCCAGGGGACGGGAAAGGCACGCGTATTTTTGAGAGTGCTTCATGCAAAGCATCTTTTTCTTTGTCAAAAGGGGGGGTCAACCGATGCCAGTCAAGTGGGGTGTGTGTGGCCCAGTTAGTGGCAACGAGGGAGACTGTGGTTGGAGTCCCCTCGCTGTGTCTCTAAAAGAACCAAGATGAACAAGTCATGGCTCTCAGAGGACTTTTCTTCCCCTGGGTCAGCCAGGGGACGGGAAAGGCACGCGTATTTTTGAGAGTGCTTCATGCAAAGCATCTTTTTCTTTTTCAAAAGGGTGCTCAACCGATGCCAGTCAAGTGGGGTGTGTGTGGCCCAGTTAGTGGCAACGAGGGAGACTGTGGTTGGAGTCCCCTCGCTGTGTCTCTAAAAGAACCAAGATGAACAAGTCATGGCTCTCAGAGGACTTTTCTTCCCCTGGGTCAGCCAGGGGACGGGAAAGGCACGCGTATTTTTGAGAGTGCTTCATGCAAAGCATCTTTTTCTTTTTCAAAAGGGTGCTCAACCGATGCCAGTCAAGTGGGGTGTGTGTGGCCCAGTTAGTGGCAACGAGGGAGACTGTGGTTGGAGTCCCCTCGCTGTGTCTCTAAAAGAACCAAGATGAACAAGTCATGGCTCTCAGAGGACTTTTCTTCCCCTGGGTCAGCCAGGGGACGGGAAAGGCACGCGTATTTTTGAGAGTGCTTCATGCAAAGCATCTTTTTCTTTTTCAAAAGGGGGCTCAACCGATGCCAGTCAAGTGGGGTGTGTGTGGCCCAGTTAGTGGCAACGAGGGAGACTGTGGTTGGAGTCCCCTCGCTGTGTCTCTAAAAGAACCAAGATGAACAAGTCATGGCTCTCAGAGGACTTTTCTTCCCCTGGGTCAGCCAGGGGACGGGAAAGGCACGCGTATTTTTGAGAGTGCTTCATGCAAAGCATCTTTTTCTTTGTCAAAAGGGGGGGTCAACCGATGCCAGTCAAGTGGGGTGTGTGTGGCCCAGTTAGTGGCAACGAGGGAGACTGTGGTTGGAGTCCCCTCGCTGTGTTTTACATGCTTTT
Source organism: Anomaloglossus baeobatrachus (assembly GCF_048569485.1). Taxonomy (NCBI): domain Eukaryota; kingdom Metazoa; phylum Chordata; class Amphibia; order Anura; family Aromobatidae; genus Anomaloglossus; species Anomaloglossus baeobatrachus. Next base: position 285,068,188 of record NC_134355.1, on the reverse strand, counting down.
AGAAGGGCATGAAATGGCTTGGAGGTTGACTTTCATCATATGCAAACTGTTGGCTACCAAAATGCTGCCTTTCCAACAACTGTGGTTATAGGCAATGAGGAACATACTGATGAAGATGAGACGCAGATACCCGATTGGGATGACAACTTAAATATTCGGTCAGGGCAAGAAGAAACTCGGTCTGAGGGGTAGGGGAGTGCAAACACAACAATTGATGATTAAGTTCTAGATCACACCTACTGTCAACCCACAGTCAGACACTCGAGGAGGTCAACAGAGGCGGTGGAGGAGGATGCAACCGACGTCGAAGTAACCTGGCGCCTTCCTGGACACAGTCGGAGCACTGGTAGCACGTCTACAACTGCATCCTCAGCCACCACTCTGCCTCTGAGCATTATTCGGGGTGGATCAACAGGTCGCATGGCCTCTAAGCCTTGCCTAGCCAGGTCCTTTTTTGACATAGAAAAAGATCGCCCAAATTATGTGATCTGTAAAATTTGTCATGGTTCTCTTAGTAGAGGTCAAAACCTCAGCAGTTTGACAACTTTTTCCATGAATCGTCACATGAATAAATATCATATGGCCCGATGGGAAGCTCACCGTGCTGCAATGCGGCCTAGCGGAGCGAACCATCCACCGCCTGCCCCTTCCAGTGCATCCGCGCGCTCGTCATCTTCTAGGACTGTGGGGACAGCTGTCACACCTGTTTTTCCACCCACAACTTCCACCACTGTAACCGCAACAGGCAGTTTGCTTGGTAGGTCGTCAGTTGGTTTGGAAGGGGAAACAAGTGAGTGTGTACAGCTCTCTCAGACATCGATAGCACCAACTTTGGATGAAGGCAACATCATGTCTCCGCCTGCACTTTCCTCACAAAGCTGCATTTTTCCAGGGACACCCGACTCAACACCGTCTACACACAGCAGCCAGATCTCTGTCCCTCAGATGTGGTCAAATAAAAGGCCACTTCCTGCGACCCATGACAAAGCGAAGAGGTTGACTCTATCCCTCTGTAAGCTGTTGACTACAGAAATGCTGCCTTTCCGCCTAGTGGACACACAGGATTTTAGAGACCTTATGTCTGTCGCTGTGCCCCAGTACCAGATGCCTAGTCGCCACTACTTCTCTAAGAAAGGTGTGCCCGCGCTACACCAGCATGTCGCACACAACATCACCGCTTCCTTGAGAAACTCTGTGTGTGAACGGGTGCATTTCACCACCGATACTTGGACCAGTAAGCATGGACAGGGACGTTACATGTCGCTGACTGGCCACTGGGTAACTATGGTGATAGATGGTGAAGGGTCTGCTGCACAAGTCTTGCCGTCCCCACGACTTGTGTGTCAATCCTCTGTCTGTCCAAGTTCCGCCACTGCTTCTGCATCCTCCACCTCATCTGGGTCCTCCACCTCCGCCCCAAGCCTGCCTGGTCAGGCCACCAGCGTTCTCACTGCGCAGAAGGAATCACGCACCCCTCATTACTATGCTGGTAGCAGAGCGCAACGGCATCAGGCGGTCTTTAGCTTGACATGTCTTTGAAATAGGAGTCACACAGCGACTGAGTTGTGGGCAGCTCTGGAGACTGATTTTGATAAATGGTTGTCTCCACTCAACCTGCAGCCTGGTAAGGCCGTGTGCGACAATGCTGCAAACCTGGGTGCGGCCCTTCGCCTGGGCAAGGTGACACACGTGCCTTGTATGGCTCACGTGTTTAACCTTGTTGTCCAGCAATTTTTAACACACTATCCCGGCCTAGATGGCCTTCTGACCAGGGCACGGAAACTGTCTGCAGTGCTCACTTCCGCCGTTCAACCGCCGCACCTGAGCGACTTGCATCCCTCCAGAAGTCTTTCGGCCTGCCGGTTCATCGCCTGAAATGCGATGTGGCGACACGCTGGAATTCAACTCTCCACATGTTACAGCGACTGTGGCAGCACCGGCGAGCCCTGGTGCAATACGTCATGATGTATAGCCTGGGCCAACGAGATGCAGAAGTGGGGCAGATCACCCTGATGGAGTGATCTCAGATCAAGGACCTATGCACCCTTCTGCACAGTTTCGACATGGCGACGAATATGTTTAGCGCTGACAATGCCATTATCAGCATGACGATTACAGTCATTTACATGCTGGAGCACACGCTAAACACTATTCGTAGTCAGGGGGTGGGACAACAGGAAGGGGAGGAACTACAGGAGGATTCATATGCGCAAGACACAACAACATCACCAAGGTCCAGACGTTCATCATCACCAACGCGGCAGGCATGGGACCATGGGGGACAGGGATCAACAAGGGCGCATGGTAGCAGGTGAGATGTTGAGGAAGGTGCAGGAGGACATGAAGATATGGAGGACGAACTGTCCATGGACATGGAAGACTCAGCAGATGAGGGGGACCTTGGTCAAATTTCAGTTGAAAGAGGTTGGGGGGAGATGACAGAGGAAGAAAGAACGGTTAGCACCTCTATGCCACAAACACAGCGTGGACTTGGTGCGCATGGCTGCGCAAGACACATGAGTGCCTTCTTGTTGCACTACCTCCAACATGACCCTCGTATTGTCAAAATTAGAAGTGATGATGACTACTGGCTTGCCACACTATTAGATCCCCGGGACAAGTCCAAATTTTGTGACATAATTCCACCCATAGAAAGGGACGCACGTATGCAGGAGTATCAGCAGAAGCTGTTACTCGATCTTAGCTCGGCTTTTCCACCAAACAACCGTGCAGGTGAAGGGAGTGATTCTCCCAGTTGTAACTTGACAAACATGGGACGGCCTCGTCATCTTCAACAGTCTACCCGTACCAGTAGGACCGTATCTGGTGCTGGTAACAGCAATTTTATGGAATCTTTTCATAATTTTTTTAGACCCTCCTTTGCAAGGCCACCAGAGACAACAAGTCTGACACATAGTCAACGGATGGAGAGGATGATACAGGAGTATCTCCAAATGAACATCGATGCAATGACTTTGCAAATGGAGCCTTGCTCCTTTTGTGCTTCAAATCTAGAAAAATGTCAAGAGCTCTCCAGTTACGCCTCGAAGATTTTGTCGTGTCCAGCTGCCAGCGTTGTCTCTGAACGTGTCTTCAGTGCTGCTGGGTGTGTGCTGACAGATAAGCGCACGCGTCTGTCCAGTGACAATGTGGACAGACTGACGTTCATCAAAATGAACAAGTCATGGATCCAGAAGGAATTTACTACCCCTGTGTCATCCTGGGGAGAGTAAATGCTTGTGGATTTGGAATGTGCTTGATGCAAATCAAAACATCCTGTTTGCAACTAGGGCACAAGTGCTGCCACTGATAAGGTGTCTGTGTGGGGCCCAATTTTTGGAAAAAAAGGGAGACTCCGCTTGGAGTAACCCTTGCTTGCTGTGTTTTTTAAAAATGATACAAGATGAACAGATCTGAAGGCAAGATGAAGCCAACATCATGTCTCCGCCTGCACTTTTCTCACAAACCTGCATTTTTCCAGGGACACCCTACTCAACACCGTCTACAGACAGCAGCCAGATCTCTGTCCCTCAGATGTGGTCAAATAAAAGGCCACTTACTGCGACCCATGACAAAGCTAAGTGGTTGACTCTATCCCTCTGTAAGCTGTTGGCTACCGAAATGCTGCCTTTACGCGTAGTGGACACACAGGATTTTACAGACCTTATGTCTGTCGCTGTGCCCCAGTACCAGATGCCCAATCACCACTGCTTCTCCAAGAAAAGCATGCCCGCGCTACACCGGCATGTCGCACACAACATCACCACTTCCTTGAGAAAATCTGTGTGCGACAGGGTGCATTTCAACACAGATACTTGGACCAGTAAGCATAGACAGGGTCATTACATGTCACTGACTGGGCACTGGCAAACTATGGTGAGAGATGGAGAAGGGTCTGCTGTACAAGTCTTGCCGTCCCCACGAGTTGTTTCAATCCTTGTTCTGCATGTAGAAGTTAATACACTGCTTCTGCCTCTTCAACCTCGTGTGGGTCCTCTACCTTTGCGCAAACCCTGTGTGGTCAGGCCACCCTTCCTTGCAACTGCGCACAAGGACTACCACACACCTCCTTACTATGCTGGCAGCAGAGCTCAATGCCATCAGGCGGTCAAAGTTTTACTTTGAAATGTATGGGAAATGTGAGTCACACCGCTATTACAGAGAATAGTAGTCAGGCAGGGTCAAAACATTAATTGAGGAACAGGAACAGAATGGGACGGCCAGGACTTAATCAGAAAACAAGCAGAGGTGAAATGCGTATCGGCCAACAAGGTACATAAACAGCAAGCAGGAAAAGTAGTCAGGTAACAAGCACACAAAATCATAAAACTGAACTGGGGGTAAAATTAACCAGAGGTTCATAGCTATGTCTGGCAGTGGTCTGCAGACAGGATGGGCATAAAAAAGGGTGTGGTGTCTTCCCATTGGTTGTAGCTGAATGATGGTATTTCATCTGTGAGATACCCACCAGCTACATTCAGCCAGAGATTCTGCATCTGTCAAGGTAATGCAGCCCAGTGGGTGAGCATAACCTGCGTCCACCTGCGCCGCTGGCATCGACTACTCTCCCATCATCAGCACTATTCATGAAAGGAACACGTTGTCACCTGGCGACCGGAGTACAAATTGACGGAGCGGACTCCGTTGGTGACTTAACAGCCGTGTGCGGCAATGATGCAAACCTGGCTGCGGGCCATCCTCAGGGCAATGTGACACAGGTGCCTTTTATGGCTCACGTGTTGATCCGAATTCTCCAGCAATTTTTAAAACACCATCACGGCCTACATGTCCTTGTGCAGCGGGCACGCTCGCTATGTGCTCACTTCCATCGTGCGCACACAGCAGCTCAACAACTTTCATCACTCCGGAAGTCTTAGGGTCTGGCAGTTAAACGCCGGAAATGCGATGTTCCGACACGCAGGAATTGGAATCTGCACATGTTGCAGCGTGTGTGGCAGCACCGCAGAGCCCTGCTGAAATACGGTAAGACATATAGCCTGGGATAAGTTGATCCAGAGGTGGTGCAGATCACGCTGCTGGAGTGGTGTCAGATCAAGGACCTATGCACCCTGCTACACAGTTTTGAAATGTCGACGAAGATGTTTAGCACTGGCAATGTCATTCTCAGCGTGACAATTCTGGTCATCTACATGATGGAGCACACTGTAATTATTATTCGGAGTCAGGTGTTGGGACAAGAGGAAGGGGAGGAAGTACAGGAGGAGTCATATGCGGAAGGGATAACAAGATCTACGAGGTCCAGATGGTCAGCGGCACCTATGCGGCAGTCATGGTGAGGGAGAGGGATTAACAAGGGCGCATAGTATCAGCAAAAAGTGTTGATGAAAGTGCAGGAGCCCATGAAGAAATGGAGGACGAACTGGCGATGGGCATGGAAGACTCAGCAGATGAGTGAGAGCTTGCTCACATTTCGGTTGTGCGAGGTTGTGGGTAGAGGGCAGAGGAAGGATGCACGATTCTCACCTCTCTGCCACCAACACACCAAGGACTTGGTCCTCCTGGATGCACAAGACACATGAGCGCCTTCTTGCTGCACTACCTACATGACCCTCGGATTGTATGAATTTGAAGTAATCCTGAATACTGGGTTGCCACACTGTTAGATCCCCGGTACAAGACAAAATTTGGCGAACTAATTCCTGCCATAGAAATAGACGCACGTATACAGGAGTATCTGCAGAATGTGGTACGCAATCTTAGATCTACTTTTCCACTAAACACCAGTGCTGCACAGAGTGAATCTCAACACTTTGTCATGGATAGGAGGAAATGGTCTTTTACTTGTCCACATCGGAGGGACCGAGGGATGGCTGCTGTGCTGAGATGGCGTTGAGTACGGTGTCCCTGCACAGTTGCACTTTTGGTCATATCCCAAAATGAGTTGAAAAAGGACAGATGCTGTTGGAAAGGGGAACAGGTGTGTTGGAAAGGGGAAAAAAATTTGGGTCCGTGGATTTGGTGGTTAAACAACTGTAACATTTGCTGAAGAAACAACATCTGTTACAGTGGGACTGGCAGATTTGGATAAAGTGGTATATAATCTGTGACCGCTATATAACAAAAATTAATAAGAAAAGAAAGAGAAAGGTATATATCACCTTCAGCAGTCAGTGTCCACCGTGCTCCCAGTTGGAAAAGGAGAGGTTGGCAACTTGAAGGTTTGGTGGAGGATACAGAGCTGTGTGGCTATGAAACTAATAGTAGCCTGAACCGAGTTAGACGCCATTCGGATCTGGAGACTGTGAGCCCTGTTAGCGTCACAGGGTCCACATGCCCACCCAGCCCAGGAACTCCCTGTTAACAACACAGGGGCCATTGAGTACGCTGACCGTGTGCGTAGGGGCCACACCTGTGGACAGCAGGCGCATCAGCAGCAGCAGGCCTGTTAATGCCACTGGGCTGCACAAGCAGGACTGTTAGGACAGGAGCTGGTCTTAACCGTTCTGCGTTACCAACTGTGGTGGTGGCCTGCATCCACCACCCGATCCCTGCCTACCTCTGGCCTAAAGCCGCAATGGGTTCAACACATGGAGGTGTGCTCTTTCGGAGCATAATAGAAGACTGCGCACCTCCTTGTTGGCTCCAGCCCCTTTTATAACCTGGGTCCGCCCCAAACCAGGGTGAACCACAATGCACCTCCTGGAGACAAAAGCAGAGTGACACGTCATGAGTGGCATAACTAGCGTCCTATTTGGAAACGCAACTTCAATGATGACCTCATGGCTGCCATGACCCAAACACCTCACCAGTCATCGTCTGACCATCAATAATGCGGTGACAAGTCATAGGTGTGGGCCTCTGCAAGCCATTTGGGAGGACACCTGATGCCCTGTGGTCTATATGGGACCCCCACATCAGGGCCAGGGCCAAAGAGTTCATTACCGGACCTAGTCTCTGATGCAGGAAGTGCCTGAGCATGCTCAGTAGCATGAAATACAGTCTCTGAAAAAAGACTATCAGCTTTAGCATGGTGTCTAGGCACAAAACAGGACTTAGACCCGGCACAGAATGCAAGCACCTGTGCAAAGAGGCTTTTCACACTTAGTGTGGGAGCATGCGCTGTATCCCGAAATGAAGACTTAGCGTCAGGAATGGCACAGTCAGGCTGAGCATACTCACTAGGCGAAACACTGTAATTATGCTGCAGCTGGGGTACATCGGCACACGCATGCGCACTAGCTGCCTCTCCACACTTAGACGTGGAGGGGAAATTTGTCTTGGAGATGCTGTCTATGAACAGAAGGAAAAGCTAAAGGAAGCCTGACTTTCTATCCCTCCGAATTATGAAATGCAGCAATGAATTCCATGAGTTTGCTATAACATTAGCGTAGCTAAATGTGCATGAGGGTGTGATGTAGAGGTGCTAGAAATAGCTTGTCACCAGTGGGGCACTAATGGAATACAACAGCCAGTTCTATGATGCCACAAAATGGCAGTATTTTGTGCTATCATTATAGCTTATTAAAAACAGAGCACGAGGTTGTCATGCAGAGGTGCTGCACATAGATTTGCAGTAGTGTGAATAGACAAAAGTACAATAGCCACGTTTAGGATACAACTAGGTACACTGAGTGTTTGCTACTATAAATGGCTGAGTTTAAAAAAGTTTGAGTGTGCAATGCAGGCAGACGTGCTGCAAATAACGTTCCAATACTGTGAATTGACAAAAGTACAATAGCCACGTTTAGGATACAACTAGGTACACTGAGTGTTTGCTACTATAAATGGCTGAGTTTAAAAAAGTTAGAGTGTGCAATGCAGGCAGACGTGCTGCAAATAACGTTCCAATACTGTGAATTGACAAAAGTACAATAGCCACGTTTAGGATACAACTAGGTACAGTGAGTGTTTGCTAGTATAATGGCTGAGTTTAAAAAAGTTAGAGTGTGCAATGCAGGCAGACGTGCTGCAAATATCGTTCCAATACTGTGAATAGACAAAAGTACAATAGCCACGTTTAGGATACAACTAGGTACACTGAGTGTTTGCTACTATAAATGGCTGAGTTTAAAAAAGTTTGAGTGTGCAATGCAGGCAGACGTGCTGCAAATAACGTTCCAATACTGTGAATTGACAAAAGTACAATAGCCACGTTTAGGATACAACTAGGTACACTGAGTGTTTGCTACTATAAATGGCTGAGTTTAAAAAAGTTTGAGTGTGCAATGCAGGCAGACGTGCTGCAAATAACGTTCCAATACTGTGAATTGACAAAAGTACAATAGCCACGTTTAGGATACAACTAGGTACACTGAGTGTTTGCTACTATAAATGGCTGAGTTTAAAAAAGTTTGAGTGTGCAATGCAGGCAGACGTGCTGCAAATAACGTTCCAATACTGTGAATTGACAAAAGTACAATAGCCACGTTTAGGATACAACTAGGTACACTGAGTGTTTGCTACTATAAATGGCTGAGTTTAAAAAAGTTTGAGTGTGCAATGCAGGCAGACGTGCTGCAAATAACGTTCCAATACTGTGAATTGACAAAAGTACAATAGCCACGTTTAGGATACAACTAGGTACACTGAGTGTTTGCTACTATAAATGGCTGAGTTTAAAAAAGTTTGAGTGTGCAATGCAGGCAGACGTGCTGCAAATAACGTTCCAATACTGTGAATTGACAAAAGTACAATAGCCACGTTTAGGATACAACTAGGTACACTGAGTGTTTGCTACTATAAATGGCTGAGTTTAAAAAAGTTTGAGTGTGCAATGCAGGCAGACGTGCTGCAAATAACGTTCCAATACTGTGAATTGACAAAAGTACAATAGCCACGTTTAGGATACAACTAGGTACACTGAGTGTTTGCTACTATAAATGGCTGAGTTTAAAAAAGTTAGAGTGTGCAATGCAGGCAGACGTGCTGCAAATATCGTTCCAATACTGTGAATAGACAAAAGTACAATAGCCACGTTTAGGATACAACTAGGTACACTGAGTGTTTGCTACTATAAATGGCTGAGTTTAAAAAAGTTTGAGTGTGCAATGCAGGCAGACGTGCTGCAAATAACGTTCCAATACTGTGAATTGACAAAAGTACAATAGCCACGTTTAGGATACAACTAGGTACACTGAGTGTTTGCTAGTATAATGGCTGAGTTTAAAAAAGTTAGAGTGTGCAATGCAGGCAGACGTGCTGCAAATATCGTTCCAATACTGTGAATAGACAAAAGTACAATAGCCACGTTTAGGATACAACTAGGTACACTGAGTGTTTGCTACTATAAATGGCTGAGTTTAAAAAAGTTTGAGTGTGCAATGCAGGCAGACGTGCTGCAAATAACGTTCCAATACTGTGAATTGACAAAAGTACAATAGCCACGTTTAGGATACAACTAGGTACAGTGAGTGTTTGCTAGTATAATGGCTGAGTTTAAAAAAGTTTGAGTGTGCAATGCAGGCAGACGTGCTGCAAATAACGTTCCAATACTGTGAATTGACAAAAGTACAATAGCCACGTTTAGGATACAACTAGGTACAGTGAGTGTTTGCTAGTATAATGGCTGAGTTTAAAAAAGTTAGAGTGTGCAATGCAGGCAGACGTGCTGCAAATAACGTTCCAATACTGTGAATAGACAAAAGTACAATAGCCACGTTTAGGATACAACTAGGTACACTGAGTGTTTGCTACTATAAATGGCTGAGTTTAAAAAAGTTTGAGTGTGCAATGCAGGCAGACGTGCTGCAAATAACGTTCCAATACTGTGAATTGACAAAAGTACAATAGCCACGTTTAGGATACAACTAGGTACACTGAGTGTTTGCTACTATAAATGGCTGAGTTTAAAAAAGTTTGAGTGTGCAATGCAGGCAGACGTGCTGCAAATAACGTTCCAATACTGTGAATTGACAAAAGTACAATAGCCACGTTTAGGATACAACTAGGTACACTGAGTGTTTGCTACTATAAATGGCTGAGTTTAAAAAAGTTAGAGTGTGCAATGCAGGCAGACGTGCTGCAAATATCGTTCCAATACTGTGAATAGACAAAAGTACAATAGCCACGTTTAGGATACAACTAGGTACACTGAGTGTTTGCTACTATAAATGGCTGAGTTTAAAAAAGTTTGAGTGTGCAATGCAGGCAGACGTGCTGCAAATAACGTTCCAATACTGTGAATTGACAAAAGTACAATAGCCACGTTTAGGATACAACTAGGTACACTGAGTGTTTGCTACTATAAATGGCTGAGTTTAAAAAAGTTAGAGTGTGCAATGCAGGCAGACGTGCTGCAAATATCGTTCCAATACTGTGAATAGACAAAAGTACAATAGCCACGTTTAGGATACAACTAGGTACACTGAGTGTTTGCTAGTATAATGGCTTAGTAACAATGAGTTGTAGTGTGCAATGCAGGCAGACGTGCTCTGCAAATGTCTTTGCACTAGTGGGACTATAGCAAAGTCCAATAGCCACGTTTAGGATGCCACTAGGTACACTGAGTGTTTGCTAGTAAAATTGCTTAGTTTAAAAAAGTTGGAGTGTGCAATGCAGGCAGATGTGCTCTGCTAATATCTTTGCACTAGTGGGACTATAGCAAAGTCCAATAGCCACGTATAGGATGCCACTAGGTACACTGAGTGTTTGCTAGTATAATGGCTTAGTTAAAATGAGTTTGAGTGTGCAATGCAGGCAGACGCGCTATGCAAATGTCTTTGCACTAGTGGGACTATAGCAAAGTCCAATAGCCACGTATAGGATGCCACTAGGTACACTGAGTGTTTGCTAGTATAATGGCTTGGTTTTAATGAGTTGGAGTGTGCAATGCAGGCAGACGCGCTCTGCAAATGTCTTTGCACTAGTGGGACTATAGCAAAGTCCAATAGCCACGTATAGGATGCCACTAGGTACACTGAGTGTTTGCTAGTATAATGGCTTGGTTAGAATGAGTTGTAGTGTGCAATGCAGGCAGATGTGCTCTGCTAATGTCTTTGCACTAGTGGGACTATAGCAAAGTCCAATAGCCACGTATAGGATGCCACTAGGTACACTGAGTGTTTGCTAGTATAATGGCTTAGTTAAAATGAGTTTGAGTGTGCAATGCAGGCAGACGCGCTATGCAAATGTCTTTGCACTAGTGGGACTATAGCAAAGTCCAATAGCCACGTATAGGATGCCACTAGGTACACTGAGTGTTTGCTAGTATAATGGCTTGGTTAGAATGAGTTGTAGTGTGCAATGCAGGCAGATGTGCTCTGCTAATGTCTTTGCACTAGTGGGACTATAGCAAAGTCCAATAGCCACGTATAGGATGCCACTAGGTACACTGAGTGTTTGCTAGTATAATGGCTTAGTTAAAATGAGTTTGAGTGTGCAATGCCGGCAGACGCGCTATGCAAATGTCTTTGCACTAGTGGGACTATAGCAAAGTCCAATAGCCACGTATAGGATGCCACTAGGTACACTGAGTGTTTGCTAGTATAATGGCTTGGTTTTAATGAGTTGGAGTGTGCAATGCAGGCAGACGCGCTCTGCAAATGTCTTTGCACTAGTGGGACTATAGCAAAGTCCAATAGCCACGTATAGGATGCCACTAGGTACACTGAGTGTTTGCTAGTATAATGGCTTGGTTAGAATGAGTTGTAGTGTGCAATGCAGGCAGACGCGCTCTGCAAATGTCTTTGCACTAGTGGGACTATAGCAAAGTCCAATAGCCACGTATAGGATGCCACTAGGTACACTGAGTGTTTGCTAGTATAATGGCTTGTTTAGAATGAGTTGTAGTGTGCAATGCAGGCAGACGCGCTCTGCAAATGTCTTTGCACTAGTGGGACTATAGCAAAGTCCAATAGCCACGTATAGGATGCCACTAGGTACACTGAGTGTTTGCTAGTATAATGGCTTAGTTATCAGTTGGAGTGTGCAGAGGACAAGAGGGTACAGTGGCAGGATTGTGGTGCTCTGGGTAGAGGAATGGAAGCCTGCCTTTCTATTCCCTCCTAATGGTGAAATGCAGGTAGGAAATCCCTGACCTGGGCTACACAGACGCTGTTGCTGTTTGCAGGACCTGTCACCTATGGCTCTCTGACCCTGCCGGTTGGAGCCCTTAAAAGGACTGCTATAAAGTGCTCTCCCTAAGCTGTCTAACGCTGTGTATGCAGCGCATACAGCTGTATCGGCTATAGGACTCAGGAAGACGGAGCTGCGACAGTGATGTCTGACACCAAAGACGCAGAAGGCAGATAATGGCGTCCGTGAAGAAAATGTCCGGTTTTATAATGCAGGGACATGTGACATGCAGATCCTATCACACATGCCGTTGCTTCTCTGGCTCAAAGTCCACTTAGCTGTGTGTGTGTCTGGGATTGGCTGACATGCTGGCCCGCCCCACAAGACGCGCGCACTTAGGGAAGGAAGACAAGAAAAAAAAAAAAAAAAAATGGCGATCGCCATTATAGAAACAGCAGTGATCTGAAGGCGCTGTTCACGCACACTATACACTGAAATGTCATAATAGTTTGATTCACAGAGTGACTTACACTATTACAGCAGAAACCAAGCTATGATTTAGCTGTTTTTTGGCTGCTAGAACCGTTCTCGAACGTTTCTAGAACTACCGAGCTTTTGCAAAAAGCTCGAGTTCTAGTTCGATCTAGAACATGCCCCAAAATCACTCGAGCCGCGAACTGGAGAACCACGAACCACGAACCGCGCTCAACTCTAGTTATTATGCCTCCTGCAGCACTAAAAACTCATTCAGACAAAATGCTAGTGGCAGGATAGGCCACCTCCAAGGTGTAGAGGGACAGTTCAAGCCACGTGTCCAGCTTGGATACCCAATAGTTGTACGTCAAAGAGGAATCACAGAGTATGGTAGTATGTTCGGCTAAGTAATTCTTCACCAACTTCATAAACTTTTCCCTCCATGTCAGAGTATTCCACGGCCTGGGCACTGAGAGGGTATAAAGAAACTATCCCAGACCATTGGTAGTGTTCCACTGCCTCTGTTGGTCATGTTGTCTGTCACTCTTCTCTCTTATCCTTCGTTGTCCAAAGAATTATGACCTCTGCTGCTAGGATTGTCAGGTGGGAATTTAACTTCAACTATGGGCTTCTGGTATTGCATCATTTTAGTAACCCTGTCTACTACAGGAAGAATAGATGGAAAGTCGCCCTTGTAGTGTGGGTCGAGAAGAGTGCACAACCAGTAATTGGTGTTGGCCAAAATGAGTATAACGTGAGGGTCACAAGAAAGGCAGTGGTACATAAAGTCTGTCATGTGTGCCAGACTCCAAACATGCAAGATTTTGCTGTCCCCACCAAAAGAACGGCTCTCCATCTTCTACTCCTCTAGCTCCTCCTCCTGCTCCTTCTCTTCAGGCCATCCTTGCTGAACAGACAAGAAGCTGATGTTGATACTACCCTCTGTTAGCAGGCAACCATCTGCTGTTTCTCCTCTTCATCCTCCTCCTTCTCATAATCACCCAGTCCAAATTGAGAAGATGAGATGAGGCTGTGCTGGGTAATATCACATTCTTTCTCCATTTCCACATGTTCCGCACAAAGTTTCCTCTTTAGTTGTGAGCAGTGAGCATTTCAGTGCACACAGAAGCTGGATGGCTACACTGATTTGGTGTCATTGCTGCTCATTATCTTGGTTGATTCTTCAAAGTTTTGAGAACCGCACACACATCAATGGCCACTTGTCTGTTCTTTTGTGCAGAGGCTGACCAGAATACCAATTGGGTTCTGGGGTTCTGGGTTTCTGGGTTGCAGTTGGTATTCAATTACTGCCCTCTGCTGCTTACAAACCCTTGCCAACATATGTAATATTGAGTTTCAGTGTGAGGTCAGGTCGCAAACCATTTGGTGAGCTGGCACTTACAAGTGACGCTGCAGCATTGCCAGACCAGGGGCAGTTGTAGATGACTTGTGGAAATGGTCGCACACGCGGTGTACCTTGACAAGTAACTCAGGAAAATATAGGTAGGTTTCAGAAATCGCTGAACCAATAAATTGAGCAAGTGGCCAGGCATGATATTTGTGGCAGCTTGCTAAGCTTCAGTGCTGCCACCAGGTTATGGCCATTATCACACCCAGCCATGCCTGATTGGAGGTTCAGCGGAGAGAGGCACAGATCTATCTGGTCTGCTAGACTATTCAAACAACTTTGCGGTGGTGTGCTGTTTGTCACCTAAAGATATCAGTTTCAGCAGAGCCTGTGCCACTTGACAGAGGCAGTGCTGCAGTGTTTCCAACTTATTTCTAAACTGACAACAATTCAAGAATGGAGGATGAGAAGGAGGAGGAGGGGATGCAGGAACTGGTGTAGGAGTTGGAGGAAACTATGATGGAACTAGGTTCCGTAAATCTAGGTGTCGGTAGCACATGTGCTACAGTGTGATGTTATGGGACACATGTTTGTGTCGCGGGCGGAGGAGGGGACGCTGCGCTCTCCCACTGCTCGGGTCCGGCTGCTGCGGCTGCTGCTCGGTGGTGGCTCGAGCGGTGGGCCGGATCCCGGGGACTCGAGCGGCGTTCCTCACCCGTGAGTGAAAAGGGGGATTATTTGATTGTGGGGATTGGATATTGTCCGTGACGCCACCCACGGTTGTGGTGAGATTGGTGACACCACCGCTGCTCTGGACGGGGATCCCGGGAGCGATGACAGGGAGCAGCCTGGATGGTCGTTCTCCCCTCCGTGGGTAGGGGGTTGGTTGTCCCGGGGCCCAGTGATGGGGGTAGGGATGGATGACAGGCGGGTTGCGGGGCCTGGCGAGGTGCAGGGTCACGGGGGCAGCGCTGTGCCGCACGGCACGGTGGTACTCACTCAGCCAATGATGAGGACACAGTTCTCGGTAAAACACACGGCTGGATGGACGGGTCCCACAGACGGCTGCGGTGTTTCTCCTCCCGGCAGGTTGATGGTGACTGCCTTTCCCTGCACCTGTGGACTGTAAACGGTTCCAATGGGTTCCCACCGGTAACCCGCTCCCCAGCTTGAATGGGTGCTGAAGGAACACCTTTTGCTCGCAGGCTCTGGCCCTGGGAACTTTAGCCTTGGCGGTGACTGTGTTTCCCTCTCTCGGTTGGACTGTTGCCTTCTGTCGGGACTTGGCTGCTGGGAAACCCAGGAGGTTTCCTTCGCTAACGGATTTGGCAAATTCACGGCGACTCCTAGCCTTGCCGGGGTCCGCAAGCCCCTGCCAGATGGTGCTGGCTTCTCTTTGTGTACCGGTCCGGTACCGCCGGGCCATCGCCCATCCACGGTCCTTACGGCAAGCTCCAATAGGCCACTCCTGCAGACGGTCACCACCGTCTGCCAACCTTGCTGATCCGTCCGGGCCACACACCCGGACCACTTTCTGTCTGCTCAACTGCTCCTTCCCTCCTTACACTTTCACTTCCCAAACTCCTCTGCCTGCCTTTCCCGCCTCCAGGACTGTGAACTCCTCGGTGGGCGGGACCAACCGCCTGGCCCACCCCCCTGGTGTGAACATCAGCCCCTGGAGGAAGGCAACAAGGGTTTCTATCTGACTTCGGTGTGCCTGACCGGGTGTGTGGGGTGTGTTGGTGTAGTACCTGTGACGACCTGGCTTGTCCAGGGCGCCACATTTGTGTAAGGTAGGGATAACAAACTAAGAGAAATAGTGGCAGCTGGTGATCTAGTACTAAGGGACGGATGCCGCCATCAGGTTGCCAAAAGCCTCAATGTCAACACGCCTAAAAGACAATATTTCTACGGAAAAAAGTCTGGAAATATGACCATATAGTGTTTGGGCATATAGTGGGTGGGTAGCTGGGTGTTTCCGCTTTCGTTCTAAAGCCTGGGGTAGATAAAGCTGAATGTTGTGCTGGGACAAGGAAGTGTATGCGATTGCTGATGGTGGTTGCGAATGTGCAGCAACAGGTGCAGGGCAGGAAGCATCCGTGCCTGCGTCCTGAACAGGAGATTGCCCAGAACATAGCACAAGGTAAGAAATAGTGCTGTCACCCACAGACACTAATTGTGGACCCAGGCTTTCTGCCCACCTAGTTGGGTGCTTGGATTGACATGTGCCTGAGCATGCTGGTGGTGGTCAGGCAGCTGGTAGTAGTCTGGCCCCTGCTGAGCTTGGTATGGCACAGTTTGCAAATCACCATTTTCTTGTCGTCTGCAATTTCTGTAAAAAAGTGTCAGACTGGGGAACACCTAACCCTTGGTCTGGGATCTTGCCACCTATGAGTGCTCTGGGGAACAGTTGCCCGCCTTCTTCCTCTGGCCATCCCATTGCCTCTTCCTGCCTAATGCATTGCAGCAGACCCTTCCCCCTCTGTGCTGCTCTGCTAGCTCTGCATGCCACCTTGCCTAGATGGGTCAGTCACTTCATCATCTACCACCTTGTCTTGCACTTTGCATTCTCTTTCTGACCTTTCTAACTTAATATGACCTGTAGTGATGAGCGAGTACGCTTGTCACTACTCGGTACTCGCACGAGTATCACTGTACTCAGGCTACTCGGCGGGTACCGAGTAATTTCTCGATACTCGTGCTGTACTCGTGGTCTTCATCCCTGCATGTTGGCGCTCTTTTGAGAGCCAGCTCTCATGCAGGGATTGGCTGGCAGACCACTGCAATGCCACAGCCCTGTTAGTTGTGGAATTGCAGTGATTGGCCGGCCTGCACAGCGTGACCGAGCCTTTATACCGGCGGGTGCGCTGTGCTCTGCACACAGCCATATCGTATTCCCTGCTTTCCCCGCCCACAGCCGCCTATGATTGGTTGCAGTGAGACACACCCCCACGCTGAATGACAGGTGTCTCACTGCACCCAATCACAGCAGCCGGTGGGCGTGTGTATACTGTGCAGTGAAATAAATAATTAAATAATTAAAAAAAACGGCGTGCGGTCCCCCCAATTTTAATACCAGCCAGATAAAGCCATACGGCTGAAGGCTGGTATTCTCAGGATGGGGAGCTCCACGTTATGGGGAGCCCCCCAGCCTAACAATATCAGTCTGCAGCCGCCCAGAATTGCCGCATACATTAGATGCGACAGTTCTGGGACTGTACCCGGCTCTTCCCGATTTGCCCTGGTGCGTTGGCAAATCGGGGTAATAAAAAGTTAATGGCAGCCCATAGCTGCCACTAAATCCTAGATTAATCATGTCAGGCGTCTCCCCGAGATACCTTCCATGATTAATCTGTAGGTTACAGTAAATAAACACACACACACCTGAAAAAATCATTTATTAGAAATAAAAAACACAAACCAATTCCCTCGTAACCAATTTTATAAGCCCCAAAAAGCCCTCCATGTCCGGCGTAATCCAGGATGGTCCAGCGTCGCTTCCAGCTCTGCTGCATGAAGGTGACCGGAGCTGCAGAAGACACCACCGCTCCTGTCAGCTTCACACAGCAACTGAGGTGAGTAGCGCGATCAGCTGAGCTGTCACTGACGTCACTCGCGGCCACCGCTGGATCCAGCGGTGGCCGTGAGTTACCTGACTGACAGCTCAGCTGATCGCGCTACACACCTCAGTTGCTGTGTGGAGGTGTCAGGAGCGGCGACAGAGTTTTGTGAACAGCTGTGCAGCGCCGCGGCAGTGATCGGGGATCGGTAAGTATGAGAGAGGGGGGAGACTGACCGACAGACTGTGAGAGGGGGACAGACAAGACAGAGAGAGACCGACAGACAGAGAGACCGACCGATGGACTGAGGGAGATAGAATGAAAAAAAAAAAATGACCGACATCGCTAGTAAAAAGCACAAAACGTGCGTTTTGGACATCGGAGTGCCACCCAATGTTTTCACGTAAAATCTTTCATGTAATCTCAAAAAGTAACATACACCAGCTCTATCTCACTATTGGGTATGTGCCCTTAACATTTCCGCCATGAAAATTCATTTTGGTGTCATTTGGAAGGTTTTCTGGTGAGTCCGTAAAAATGGCGTAAAACTCGGACAAAATTGTTCACAGCTGTGACTTTTGAGTGATAAATGCTTCAAGGAGTCTTCCCCATGCTGTTGCCATGTCATTTGAGCACTCTTCTGAGACTTTTGTGACATTTTTAGGGTTTCTACATGCTGCCGGGGGGTCATTTCATAAAAATACTCGGGTCTCCCATAGGATAACATTGGGCTCAGTGCTCGGGCCGAGTACACTAGTATCTTGGGATGCTCGGTCCGAGCCTCGATTACCCGAGCTTTTTGGTACTCGCTCATCACTAATGACCTGTTGTCAAAGGTGTTCAATCATCATCTTGAGACAGTAATTGCCTTTCCCCACTGTCAGCTTCTTCTGACCATGGCTGCTCAAATATTTAGGCATCACCGCACACAATCTCCTCATGTTCTTTTTGTAACATTCATGGTGAAAGCCTAGAGAAGCCATAAATGGAATGGTTAAGCACTCCTTGGAGTGTCCAAGTGTGAGGTTACTTGTCTCATGGGTCTCATGATGATGGGAGAAAGGAGGATCAGGGTGAGGATTATGTGGTCCAGAACCTTGGTTAGTGAGACTGGACCATGTGCAAGACAAGGTGGTTCTGGGAAACAGACTGGAAGCATTATCAGCCATCCAATCAACAATGTGCTTGCACTGTTCTGGCTTCTATAGTGCTGTAGCAAACCCCGCTGCAAAGTAGTAGGATAGGAAACTAGGTCTAGATGATGCATGTGTTTGTTGTGCTGTTATAGCAGCCCTAGTATTCCCTGGCTCACACAGCCATGACCTCTGCATGCCCCACCATCAGCGGGACGTCAAATGTCCTATCACTTAATGCACCATTGCCCATTTTAAATTATGCACACAGCTAAAAGCAGTATTATTAGGGAATATAACGTATTTCAATTAGCCCTGAAAAGTACTATTGATTGTACGTGGCAGCACCTATGGACTGTAATGCAATGAAGCCTGCCTAGATGCCTTTAATACACTATCCTTACTCCAGAGCCTAACACTACACTAACTGCATAATAAGAGTGGTATTATTAGTAGAGATGAGCGAACCGGCCGTGGTTCGGCTTGAGTTCGGTTCGCCGAACTGCTGTGACCAGCACGCAGCGGCACCGGAATCACGTGATTGGAGCACCGTTGCTATGGCAACCCGTGACACCGCTTAGAGCCGGGAGCCTGAGGTCACTCTCACAGAGTGATTTCTGCACGTAGCACAGCGTCCTTTCTCCCATGCACTGCTGTCTGATGGAGCAGACAGAGCTGCATGTGTTGAAGGAGAAAGAAGACAGAAGACCATGGATCGTGGAGGGGTGACAGGGGGTAATAAAGATGGAGTCTAAGTGTGTCTGTGTATTTATTTCTATTAAAGTATTTTTTCTCTGTGTGGTGTTTTTTTTTAACCCTTTATTGGAGATTCTTAATGGCTGGGTCAAACGTGCCTGACATTAAGAATCTCTGGCTTAATACTAGCTAGTAAAACATAGCTAGTATTAACTTATTATTACCCAGCAAGCCACCCAGCTTCAGGGCTGCAGGAAGAGTTGGATACAGCGCCAGAAGATGGCGATTCTATGAGAGCGCCATTTTCTGGGGCGGCTGCGGACTGCAATTCGCAGCAGAGGGGCCCAGAAACCTCGAGCTAACCTGTGCTGCGGATCCAATCCCCAGCTGCTTAGTTGTACCCGGCTGGACACAAAAATGGGCTTCCCTATATTTTTCGTTCCCAGCCGGGTACAAATAGGCAGCCGTACCTGGGGGTTGGGGGCAGCCGTACCTGCCTAGCATACAAAAATATGGCGAAGCCCACGTCATTTTTTTTTTACATTTTTTGGCAAAAAAAATGCTTCCCTGGATTTTCCATTGCCAGTGAAGGTAACACCAAGCAGTGGGGGTTAGCAGCCAGTAGCTGCTCGGATTACCCTCAGCTAGCAATGCAAAAAATGCAGCGGGAGCCCATATATATTTTTTTTAATTATTTATTTAAATAACTAAAAAAAAGGGCTTCCCTGTATTTTGATTGCCTGACATGACAGTGCTGTAAAAATAAATCATTAAAAAAATGACATAGCACTCTGCGATATTTTTGATTCTCAGCGCAGATAAAACAGACAGCTACGGGTTGCCACACCCATCTGCCTGGCGTTACCTTGGCTGGCAATCAAAATACAGGGAAGCCCATTAATTTTATTTAAAAAAAAAGTTTAAAAAAAATGACGTGGGGTCTCCCCATTTTTGATAGTTAGCTAGGGTAAAGCAGAAGGCTGTAGGCTGAAAACCACAGCTGGCAGCTTTATCGTGGTTGGGGATCCAATGTGGAGGTCACCCCAGGCTCTTTTTTATAATTATTTTATAAATAATAATAATTACAAAAAAAAAGTAGGTTCCCCCCCAAATTGGATCACCAGCCAAGCTAAAGTGGACAGCTGTGGTCTGGTATTCTCAGGTCGGGAAGGTCCATAGTTATTGGGCCTTCACAGCCTAAAAATAGCAGGCCGCAGGCGCCCCAGAGTTGGCGCATCCACTAGATGCGCCAATCCTGGCGCTTCACCCCAGCTCATCCCGTGCCCTAGTGCAGTGGCAAACGGGGTAATAAATGGGGTTGATACTAGCTGTAAAATCACCTGACATCAAGCCCAGCAGTTTGTGATGTCATGGCGTCTATCAGATACCCGACATCACAAACTGTCAGTACTAACAAAACAAATAGACGAAAAAAAATGTATTTGAAAAAACACTCCCCAAAACATTCCCTCTTTCACCAATTTATTGTAAGGAAAAAATAAAGGGGTCCCACGATGACTCTGGACCGTCTAGAATATGGGGGGACACGCTCAGGGAACGTATCCCCCATTTTCTAGGAGTGCAGACCCTCCATGTGAGGAGAGTGGGTGCAATGAATCTGCACCCACTCTCCCCGGGTCCACAGCAGCAGAGTCCATGTCGAAACTGTTGCTACCAAAGCTGCAATGCCCTGCTCATGAGGTAAGGGCATGCCTAATCAGGAGAACTATTCTACATTTCCAAATATTGGTATTTGCTGATATTATTGCTATTCCGCCTACTATATATTGGGGATAGGATCTTGGAGATGGAATACCCCTTTAAGTCCAGTTATCCAGCTGAATGAATACTAAACAACAGAGCTTGCTATATAGACATGTTTTCTTGTGGCGTATAACGGACTCTCATGTTTGGTAGTCGTTCAGCAGGGCATCTATTAAAGCAAATCCCTCCATTTGGAAATGTAGTAAAGCTCTCCTGATCAACTATGTTCCTTACCTCATGAGCAGGGCATTGCAGTAGCTTACAGATGCATGGTTACCACCACTCACTGTGTCTGAACACAGGAACTTGAGCTGACAGCCGCTCTATGCATGCGGCAGCGTCTATTATGAAGCAGGGGGCCTCAGGGGATCAACGCTGCACAGGTACCGTGGGACACCGGGGAACACCAGTGGGGTTATGGGGGTGACCTGGCAGGGCTTGGGGAGGAGTTCTCTGTCGCATGTGTCATGGCACATGCGACAGAAATCAGAGTAGTAGGGTGAAAGCGGCCGGCGCGCTGCTGTGCACGCGGCCATCTTGGATTTTCCGGGAGAGGGTCAGGGGAGGGGCACTTTGGCGACACCGGGGGACCGGGGAGGAGATTTATCTCCCATCTGACATGTTTGTTCATGCCAGATGGGAGATATACGGAGTATACCGGTGATCACGTGAGCGGGGACCGGACAAACCGACCTGAATCATGATCTCCAGGGTCTCAGCTATCCCTGAAACCCCGGAGATTTTCTGACGCTGGGGGGCGCTATTCACTTATTTCTGCCTGCTGTTTATAAGCGGCAGATTAGAATAAGGCTACATTCACACAACCAATCCGTTTTTGCGGTTTGCAAAAAACCGTCCGTTTTTTTCACGGGTGCATCCGTGTGTCATCCGTTTTCGTTCCGTATTGTTAGGTCCGGGTGGTGGATCCACTGGGCCGTGCACCCCATCGGAGGCCTGAGTGCACGGTAGCCGGAGCACTAGCATGGCAGAGACAGCGTCCCACAGGGGACGGGTAGAACAGTCACTGGGGCTTCAGAGTTCCTGGAAACAGTGCAGGAATTCGGCACAGGTGCCGGGTAGGAAAATCAGGCAATAGTATGATCACAGGACACGGCACAAGGGGGACTTGAGCACCTAGCTTTCAAGACAAGGCTTACAAGACACGTTGATCAGGCCCCGCCCACATGGCAAGGCCAGTCTTATATACCTAGCACAGCCTCATGTCATATCCTGCTGCAGCAGTGCTGGGCCCATAAGACCAGGTGAGTGGGCGCGGCCCGACCCTATACAGAAGCATGAGTCAGACACATGAGACTGGGGACAGGACACAGGAGAGCACGAGCGGGAGCGGCAGCCGTGACTGGTGGACACGTGGACCGGATCAGTGGGTAAGGAGCATTGCCGTGCAGGTGCGACCGGATCAGTGGGTAAAGAGCGGTGCCGAGGCATCGGGAGCGTGACACGTATACGGTTTGTATTTCATCCGTTTGTCATCCGTGTGCCTTCCGTTTTTTTGGCGTACTGCCAAAAAACTGAAGGAGGGAAAATACATAAATTTACCCAGGATCCATAGCTTCAACCTACATGAGGCGGTCACATGTTCACTCCAGTGCCATTTTCTACTGCCTTTCACAGCGTAGTGCGTTCAGGTGATTTTCTAGTGCTTGTACACTTCATATCAGTCTTTTCTGTCATTATAATGGCAGAAAGACACATAATGTCCCACTCTCCTGCATTTTGTAATTTTGCACCCTTTGGTGCCTTTCATGTGGCACTAAGGGGTGCTTAGCCTTGTATTTACCAAAATAAATAAATAAATTTTTAAAAAAAATGACGTAGGGTTCCCCCTATTTTTGTAGCCATCTAGGGTAAAGCAGACGGCTGCAGCCTGCAGACCACAGCTGGCAGCTTCACCTTGGCTGGTAATCCAAAACTGAGGGCACCCCACGCTGTTATTTTAAATTAAATAAATAATTTTAAAAAAAAAAAACACGTAGGGGTCCCCCCAAAATTGGACCACCAGCCAAGGTAAAGCAGACAGCTGGGGTTTGATAATCTCAGACTAGGGAGGTCCACTGTTATTGGACACTCCCCAGCCTAAAAATAGCAGGCCGCAGCCGCCCCAGAAGTGGCGCATCCATTAGATGCGCCAATCCTGGTGCTTTGCCCCAGCTCATCCCGTGCCCTGGTGCGGTGGCAAACGGTGTAATATATGGGGTTAATACCAGATGTGTAATGTCACCTGGCATCAAGCCCTGTGGTTGGTGAGGTCAGGCGTCTATCATCCCGTGCCCTGGTGCGGTGGCAAATGGGGGAATATATGGGGTTAATACCAGATGTGTAATGTCACCTGGCATCAAGCCCTGGGGATGATGAGGTCAGGCGTCTATCAGATACCCGACATCACCAACCCAGTCAGTAATAAAAAAAAAAATAGACGACAAACACATTTTTATTTGAAAAAACACTGCCCAAGACATTCCCTCTTTCACCAATTTATTAGAAAGAAAAACAAATACAGGTCTGCTGTAATCCAAGCGGTTCCCATGATGATCCATACCATAGTCACTGTCCCTGTCAATGAAGAGCAGGATGTTCCCCATTGGTTGGGAGAGCAATGCAGTGACATGAGCTAACATCAGAAGGTCAGCCCAGGTCACTGCAGGGCATGACAAGTGCTGCTGTCAGGAGCGAGGTACATTACCTGCGCTGATCTCCTGCACTGCTGATACTGCACACTGAGTTCAATCACCTTCACAGCCAAGTATCGCGAGCGGCCCGTGACGTCACCGCTAGTGACAGTCTCGGGCCGCAGTGACAGATGTGAAGCGGCAGCCATGGAGGACAGTGTCAGCGCTGAGGTCGGGAGGGCAGGACTTCATCACCGCGGGTAAGCCGAGCGGGGCCATGTGTGCGGAGTGTGAGGTGGGCGGAGCCTAGCGGGGTAATGTTTGTGGGTGAGAGGTGGGCGGAGCCTAGCGAGGTAATGTGTGCGGGTGCGAGGTGGGCGGAGCCTAGCGGGGCAATGTGTGTGGTGCGAGGTGGGCGGAGCCTAGCGGGGCTATGTGTGTGGTGCGAGGTGGGCGGAGCCTAGCGGGGTAATGTGTGCGGGTGTGAGGTGGGCGGAGCCTAGTGAGGTAATGTGTGTGAGTGCGAGGTGGGCGGAGCCTAGCAGGGTAATGTGTGCGGGTGCAAGGTGGGCGGAGCCTAGTGAGGTAATGTGTGCAGTGCGAGGTGGGCGGAGCCAAGCGGGGTAATGTGTGCGGTGCGAGGTGAGCGGAGCCTAGCGGGGCTATGTGTGCGGTGTGAGGTGGGCGGAGCCTAGCGGGGTAATGTGTGCGGGTGTGAGGTGGGCGGAGCCTAGCGGGGCTATGTGTGCGGGTGCGAGGTGGGCGGAGCCTAGCGGGGCTATGTGTCCGGGCGGCGGAGTGCAAAGTGGGTGGAGCCTAGCGGGGCCATGTGGCGCTGAGGATGTCAGTGCCAGGGACTGCATGGCTGGGGACAGGTGAGTGTGTGTGTGTGTGTGAGTGTGTGTGTGTACATCCTGAGTGCAGGAGGGGGCGGAGCCTAGCGGGGAAGTGTCGGCTCCCTGCACGCGTAACCAGGGTAAATATTGGGTTACTAACCAAAGCGCTTTGCTTGGATACCTGATGTTTATCTTGGTTACCAGCTTACCGCAGGCTGCCAGCGATGGCTCCCTGCACACTGTAGCTGTAAAAAGCCCTGCTTTTGCTCATAGAACCGTTCTCAAACGTAACTCGAACTGTCGAGCTTTTAGCAAAAAGCTCGAGTTCTAGTTCGATCTAGAACCCCCCCCAAAATCACTCGAATCGCGAACTGGCGAACCTCGAACCGCGCTCAACTCTAATTATTAGAGACTAAACTGTATTTATATTAGCCCTGAAAAGGATTGTTGGTTTAATGTTGCACCAGCAGGTACTATGACACTATAACACACTGTCCCTTCTCCAGCAGAAACCCTCACTTCAGTACTTCCAGGTACAGTGCGCCGAGCATGGCGTCACTGGGTCTTATATAGACCTGATGACGCTATGCGGCCAGCCAATTACAGTAATGCTAGTAGCCAACATAGCTACAGTATTACCATGATTGGCAGACAATCGCCGCATTTTAGTAGCTGAAAAGCAGCCGCAAAACATGTAGGGCGGAGACTAGGGTATAGCTCCTGAGTTCAGAATACTCAATTGATTATCGAGCATCTCGAGCACACCGGTGCTAGTTTGAGTACCGAGAAGTGCCGACCACACTAGCAAATCATTACTCGAGACGATTTTCTTGATTCTAGTACCGAGCACCCGAGCATTTTAGTGCTCGCTCATCACTAATCTTTATATATATTCTCTACCAGTAGATATGTGTAATCAATAATATTGTACACAAAGTTGAGAATAATAAATTATCCATCAAGATGTAAATTTCAAAAATGTGAATATTATCTCATGGTAATAAAGCTAAGCGGCAGAACAGAATTGACTGCAATAACAAATTTAACATGAAAAAATCTTCTTGTGGTGTATAGTAATATTGCTAACGTCAAAATTCCCTATAGATGGATTCTATGATTTCTCACTAAGGGCGTTTTATTCTTTCCACAATGTTAATAGCTATGTGATTTTCTCAGAGTTAAAGTAATCATTAGGCTCAGTATGCCGAAATGTAGCAGAGGTTAAGAGACACCAAATGCATTTTATAGCATATAAAACAAGCTCAGTTTATTTAATTGGAAAAGGAAAGGAAACTGATACTACTGTACTTAAAGAAAATTTGCTGTTTTTGTTCTCTGTATGCATACCACCAAAGTTACGTTATTTTTCTGTGCTGTATCTAAATAATGGTTCAATTAGACAGGACCTTCTGGTTCGGATCTGAGATTCTAGTTAGTGTAAATAGCTGAATCCAAGAGGAGCAGTGAACAATAGGATAAACAAGACCTAAAATATAACGTTTAATAAATATACATATAAAAATGAGCAGCAGCTCACAAGTGAGTAAGAGCAAAACAGCACACAGTATATACCAGTGCTATATCAGGGCATATCTAGACGAGCCCAAATCAGATCAACCTTGGTAATAGGAATCCAAGATGGCAACCTTCAGAAGAAATAGGGAGCCTCCTACAGATTACCCAAGGGATGATCAGAACAACAAACAGAGACACATACCTTCTTGTTGCCAAATACTAGAGACCACAATGACAAGCAATAGTGTCTCAAGACTGCTTCATAAGGATCAGGGAAAACGTATTTCTCATTGGATCCCCTATAGGGAACGTTCTTACCAGATCCTGAAGAGATGGCAGGGCGACTGTATCAAAGTACTTAGGTCTCCTAGGGGAGCTGTCAATCAGCTCTTCAGATCCCACAGGAATGCCACAGAATGAAACTCCACATGTCTGTCAGAAACACTCACTCCCAACGCGTTTCTTGGGGATCAATCATCAGGGGAGTATGGGTGAAAGGCCTTGGGTACTGCCTCAAAAATCGCCAAAGGTGCAGTAAATGTCATGCCCAAGATACTAAAAAAGACAAAGTGTATAAAATAAGCCCTAAGCAGTATATTATAAGGGCCTATCAATATGCCCCATAGACAAAGAACTCACCGCACACAGCGTGTATCATAGTGAACCTTTTGAAAAGTGCCGCGCTAGCGTCCCGGAAGCATGCTCCATTTATATCCCGGCGCATGCGCAATGGCACGATACCACTCAGTGACGTGCATACCGAAACCGGAAGTGCACGTCATCGGGCGCCGCGTCTCAGGAAGAGAGCGTAGCCCAGTCCAGTGACATCATATCCTGGAGAACCGCTCGCACTGGAAAGTAGGGACGCGTTGCCATCGCAACCAAGATGCGACCTCACAGATCCAGAGCGGCGGTTCACAAAATTTAACACATGCTGACGATCAACCGCCGCATGGTAGGCAAAAGGCCATACATGGCAGTGTATCAAAATTGAAATTGACACTGGTAACCACATAGCAGGTAGGAGAGATATACCTAGTGAAATAAATGAGCAGTAATTAAGAACAGAGGATCGGAACACAGGTTGTCCCAAAAGGGTCACACAGAGAGCCATATGGCCTAAAGCAGTATACCTCTATAGATCAAAAAGGAAAAAAGAGGAAAACATCTCTTATAAGATAACTTGGAGGAATCACCTGGAATCCTAAAGGGGTGGCCCACACGTTACCCCTCGTTATATCCAAACATCCAGATCTAAGGGTAGATAACACCCTATATAGATCGAAGGCTGGCCAGCGACCACGTAGGGGACTGAAGGGGCAACAGACACAGCATGTAACCACAGGAACAGAAAGAAGCAACTAAGGTGCCCGCTAACGAACCCCTATAGTAAATCCTCTCCCTACCTATCATGTGGGGGTCGGCACCCTAAAAGAGCCCGCAAATATGGTGCCCCCACTCGGCCGTCGTCTCGCCCTCCTATACTTACCCTATAGGCTAAAGTGCTCCTACAAGAAGGGTGTAAAGGACAGTGACTCATTCAGACCTCCTGGTGCCATCGTGTCAAGGTGGTAGATCCAATAGCACTCCTTCTGGAGTACCTTTTTGTCCCAATTTCCACCCCTGGGCGGGGGATGAATAAGATCAATCCCCATAATTCTCAAACTTCTCAGATCACCATTATGGAAGTTGTTAATATGTCGGGCAACCGGGGTGTCATTCTTTTTGAGGATGTCATTCTTATGTTCCCCCACTCTTCGTCGCAGCTCCCTAATAGTCTTCCCAATATAGAGTTTTCCACAAACACATTTCATTCTATAAATGACCCCCTTTGACTTACAGGTGATCAATGATCTTATGGGAAAACTCCTACTGTTCTTTTGGTCCGAAAATTCCTTGCCTTCCTCAATGAACCTGCAATTCACACAGTCGTGGCATTTGAAACAGCCCCTAATTGCGTCCCTCGCCGTCGCTGGCCCGCCCTCGCTGAAGTGGCTATGCACCAGTCTGTCACCCAGGGATCTGGCCTTCCTGTAGGTGACGGACGGCTGCACTAGCAAATGTTTATCAACCAAGGGGTCCATCTGCAAAACATGCCAATGTCTTGAGAGGATTCCCCTGAGGCACCCCGCTCCATTATTGTAGGTCGTGATGAACCTCAGGACGTCTTCAGGCTCTTTTTTCCTCTCATTAGGGTTCAATAACTTAGTACGATCCATATTGTGTACAGAGGTATACGCTCTATGGATAATACCCTCAGGATAGCCTCTATCCCTTAGACGTCCCATTAGATCATGGGCCTGTTCTTTGAAGCCTGCTTCCTCAGAGCAGTTACGCCTCATTCTTACAAATTGCCCTTTCGGGATTCCTCTCTTCAGTGGGACGGGATGGGCACTTTCCCACCTAAGTAAAGAATTTGAGGACGTCGCCTTCCTAAATGTTGTAGTCAAGAGGCGACCGTCTGTCCCTCTTTCCACCAACACATCAAGGAAGGCCAGGCTGTTAGTACCCACCTCGCTGGTAAATCTCAAGCCAATGGTGTTATCATTGAGTTTGGCGATGAAGCGGTGGAAACACTCAGTCTGGCCCTTCCAGACCACGAAGACGTCGTCAATGTACCTTAGCCACAAGACGACGTCCTCGGTGTCCAGAAGGCCACCAAACACCACCGTCTCTTCCCACCAGCCCAGGAGGAGGTTAGCATACGATGGGGCACAGCAACTCCCCATCGCAGTCCCCCTGAGCTGGTGAAAGAGCCTCCCTCCGAATGTGAAAATGTTCCTGGTGAGACAAAACTCCAAAGCTTTTATAACGAAGTCGTTATGTTGGCAGAACTGACTACCTCTTGATCCCAGAAAGTATCTAACTGCCTCTACTCCCGCCGTATGCGGGATCGATGAATACAAGGCTTCCACGTCAATGGAGCACAGTAACATCCCTTCCTCAAGGAAAATGTCTTCTATCCTGCGTAAAAAATCAGTTGTATCCCTGAGGTAGGAATTCAGGGACAGCACGAAGGGACGCAGGATCTTGTCGACATACACACTGAGTTTCTCCGTTAGGCCACCGATGCCCGAGACAATGGGGCGACCCTTCAAGGGACTCAAGCCCTTATGTATTTTTGGCAAAATATAGAAGGTCGCCACCACCGGAAAGACTGGCAAGAGATACTCAAACTCGTTCTTATCAATTAGATTAGACCCCAATGCCTCCTCCAATAGGATCCTCAACTCTTCCCTATATCCCTGAAGTGGATTGGAGTCTAGCATAGCATAGCAGGATTCATCCCCAAGGATATTTAAACAGATATCCTTGTAGTCACTGGAGTCCAGTATCACCACGTTCCCCCCTTTATCAGAGGGTTTGATGGTGATACTGGAATCATTCTCCAGACTCTTCAGGCTGGATATTTCTGCCTTGGTCAGATTATAATGACCCCTATGCCTCCCCCTGTTGTTTCTAATATCTTCAGTGACTAGATTGACGAATATATCAATTGCGTCAATCTCGGTCATGACTGGGGGCATTTTCATGCTCTTGTTCTTCAGACCAGTAAAGGGGCCTTCGCCCAGATCATTCGGGTTGGTATCTCCAAGGTGGAAAAGCAGTCTAACATCCTGTAGAAGTTCCTCTGGAATCCCAAGCTCAGCTGATGTTTTTTCCGTTTGTCTACCAAAGAACTTCTTCCATTTGAGGCGTCTTGCAAAAAGGTGCAAATCCTTGACCGCCTCAAATTCATCAAAGTCAGTGGTCGGCACAAAAGACAAGCCTTTATTCAAAATGGATAAATCCATCTCAGTGAGGGATCTTGAAGACAAGTTTATCACCTGAGGAGCCCCACCTATGCTTGCTGGTTGAGCTGACCCTTGCTCCTCAGGTGATATTGGTTGTCTAAAAAACCCCCCCTGTTGCCAAAATTATGTGAAGCTCCTCTATAGTTGGACCTTCCCCTTCCTCTCTGTTTTTTATATTGTTGTGGGGGTCTGAAAGAATTGTTCCTAGTATCCGAATCAGAAAACTCTGCGTCCGTTGAGGAGATGTCAGTCTCACTATGTCTGGTATTACGATTGTTAGGAGGGAAATAGACCCTGTTCTCTTTAAAGTCTTGGAGGTCCCTTATATAAAATTTATGTTTCTTTTCTTTTAGTTTGTATTGGAACTTTTCAATTACTCCCTGCAAAACTAGCTCTTTGTTTGCAAACTCAACCTCGTTTGTGAACTTACGGGTGATATCAATATGTTCCTTAAGAGAATCCTCCAAAGTAGTGAGATTCTTTTTTTCTTCCTCTAATAACAGTCTCATGAGCCTAAGGGAGCTGTCCGTCGCCTCCTTCTCCCATAGGCTCATGAAATCCGTATTTTTATGTCGGAATCCAGGCTGCAGTGTGATCCTCAAATGCCGTGGAACTATCCTGTCTTTTAGATAGCTCTCCAAGGACTGGACCTCCCACCACGATGTTATGCGTTCTTTATAAACCTTGGTGAGATCCTTGAATGCCCCACTCAAGGTGGGTGTATATCTCTTTAATACAAGGTTTTTTTCGGAAAATACATCTCTAGCCTCCGTGGCCCATTGTCTAGTGTCCAAATCAGTAGAAAGGAAACCTGCCATTAAGCGTAGGTATAGAATACAAAAATAGCAAATAGCCCTGGGGATCCACAGTAGCAATAGTGTAAATAGCTGAATCCAAGAGGAGCAGTGAACAATAGGATAAACAAGACCTAAAATATAACGTTTAATAAATATACATATAAAAATGAGCAGCAGCTCACAAGTGAGTAAGAGCAAAACAGCACACAGTATATACCAGTGCTATATCAGGGCATATCTAGACGAGCCCAAATCAGATCAACCTTGGTAATAGGAATCCAAGATGGCAACCTTCAGAAGAAATAGGGAGCCTCCTACAGATTACCCAAGGGATGATCAGAACAACAAACAGAGACACATACCTTCTTGTTGCCAAATACTAGAGACCACAATGACAAGCAATAGTGTCTCAAGACTGCTTCATAAGGATCAGGGAAAACGTATTTCTCATTGGATCCCCTATAGGGAACGTTCTTACCAGATCCTGAAGAGATGGCAGGGCGACTGTATCAAAGTACTTAGGTCTCCTAGGGGAGCTGTCAATCAGCTCTTCAGATCCCACAGGAATGCCACAGAATGAAACTCCACATGTCTGTCAGAAACACTCACTCCCAACGCGTTTCTTGGGGATCAATCATCAGGGGAGTATGGGTGAAAGGCCTTGGGTACTGCCTCAAAAATCGCCAAAGGTGCAGTAAATGTCATGCCCAAGATACTAAAAAAGACAAAGTGTATAAAATAAGCCCTAAGCAGTATATTATAAGGGCCTATCAATATGCCCCATAGACAAAGAACTCACCGCACACAGCGTGTATCATAGTGAACCTTTTGAAAAGTGCCGCGCTAGCGTCCCGGAAGCATGCTCCATTTATATCCCGGCGCATGCGCAATGGCACGATACCACTCAGTGACGTGCATACCGAAACCGGAAGTGCACGTCATCGGGCGCCGCGTCTCAGGAAGAGAGCGTAGCCCAGTCCAGTGACATCATATCCTGGAGAACCGCTCGCACTGGAAAGTAGGGACGCGTTGCCATCGCAACCAAGATGCGACCTCACAGATCCAGAGCGGCGGTTCACAAAATTTAACACATGCTGACGATCAACCGCCGCATGGTAGGCAAAAGGCCATACATGGCAGTGTATCAAAATTGAAATTGACACTGGTAACCACATAGCAGGTAGGAGAGATATACCTAGTGAAATAAATGAGCAGTAATTAAGAACAGAGGATCGGAACACAGGTTGTCCCAAAAGGGTCACACAGAGAGCCATATGGCCTAAAGCAGTATACCTCTATAGATCAAAAAGGAAAAAAGAGGAAAACATCTCTTATAAGATAACTTGGAGGAATCACCTGGAATCCTAAAGGGGTGGCCCACACGTTACCCCTCGTTATATCCAAACATCCAGATCTAAGGGTAGATAACACCCTATATAGATTGAAGGCTGGCCAGCGACCACGTAGGGGACTGAAGGGGCAACAGACACAGCATGTAACCACAGGAACAGAAAGAAGCAACTAAGGTGCCCACTAACGAACCCCTATAGTAAATCCTCTCCCTACCTATCATGTGGGGGTCGGCACCCTAAAAGAGCCCGCAAATATGGTGCCCCCACTCGGCCGTCGTCTCGCCCTCCTATACTTACCCTATAGGCTAAAGTGCTCCTACAAGAAGGGTGTAAAGGACAGTGACTCATTCAGACCTCCTGGTGCCATCGTGTCAAGGTGGTAGATCCAATAGCACTCCTTCTGGAGTACCTTTTTGTCCCAATTTCCACCCCTGGGCGGGGGATGAATAAGATCAATCCCCATAATTCTCAAACTTCTCAGATCACCATTATGGAAGTTGTTAATATGTCGGGCAACCGGGGTGTCATTCTTTTTGAGGATGTCATTCTTATGTTCCCCCACTCTTCGTCGCAGCTCCCTAATAGTCTTCCCAATATAGAGTTTTCCACAAACACATTTCATTCTATAAATGACCCCCTTTGACTTACAGGTGATCAATGATCTTATGGGAAAACTCCTACTGTTCTTTTGGTCCGAAAATTCCTTGCCTTCCTCAATGAACCTGCAATTCACACAGTCGTGGCATTTGAAACAGCCCCTAATTGCGTCCCTCGCCGTCGCTGGCCCGCCCTCGCTGAAGTGGCTATGCACCAGTCTGTCACCCAGGGATCTGGCCTTCCTGTAGGTGACGGACGGCTGCACTAGCAAATGTTTATCAACCAAGGGGTCCATCTGCAAAACATGCCAATGTCTTGAGAGGATTCCCCTGAGGCACCCCGCTCCATTATTGTAGGTCGTGATGAACCTCAGGACGTCTTCAGGCTCTTTTTTCCTCTCATTAGGGTTCAATAACTTAGTACGATCCATATTGTGTACAGAGGTATACGCTCTATGGATAATACCCTCAGGATAGCCTCTATCCCTTAGACGTCCCATTAGATCATGGGCCTGTTCTTTGAAGCCTGCTTCCTCAGAGCAGTTACGCCTCATTCTTACAAATTGCCCTTTCGGGATTCCTCTCTTCAGTGGGACGGGATGGGCACTTTCCCACCTAAGTAAAGAATTTGAGGACGTCGCCTTCCTAAATGTTGTAGTCAAGAGGCGACCGTCTGTCCCTCTTTCCACCAACACATCAAGGAAGGCCAGGCTGTTAGTAGTGAGATTCTAGTTACTAGAAATGTATCATTTAAGTAAAATTAGTATATGAGTGGGCATGCATTTGGAATCTTGGAAATTTGTGGAAGTGCACAAGTTTCTTAATCTTTACCAATTATATCTTTTTCTACATAATTATACAGGGCCAGAGAGGCCACTAGAGTATTAAAGGCAAGTGTTTCCAAAATGGCCCTAACGGTCCACTAGAAGGCAAATACCCAATTTTTTATGTAATATCGTAGTCTCAGATAGATAGATAGATAGATAGATAAACAGATAGAGATATGCAATATACACGTAGTATAATGTCATAATGTACATTTTTTAAAATATTTACACTGATGAGCAAAAGGGTGAAAGTGTTTTGAACATTAAACTTTTAGGCTCCATATTTCACTATCTACTACAGCTTTAAACATGAGACTACCTTCATTTTAGGCCTCCAATAGTGATGAGCGAGCATGCTTGTCACTACTCGGTACTCGCACGAGTATCACTGTACTCGGGCTGCTCGGCGGGGACCGAGTAATCTCGCGATACTCGTGCTTTACTCGTGGTCTTCATTTCTGCATGTTGGCGCTCTTTTGAGAGCCAGCCCTCATGCAGGGATTGGCTGGCAGACCACTGCAATGCCACAGCCCTGTTAGTTGTGGAATTGCAGTGATTGGCCGGCCTGCACAGCGTCACCGAGCCTTTATATCGGCCGGCGCGCTGTGCTCTGCTCACAGCTATTCTGACAGTGAGTGTAGGGAGAGTGTCGCTGATTCAGGGAAAGCTTTGCGGCCCTTTATAGCTTTTTCAGTTGCAGGGCTGCAAACAGTGTGACCAAAAGTCCTTCTCAGGACTATTCTAGTTGTATACAGGCAGGCAGGGTATAGCCAGGTCGGAGTACAGTAGCAGAGTCCTTCTCAGGACTATTGTTGCTATATACAGGCAGGGTATAGCCAGGTCTGAATACAGGCTAGTGACCAAAAGAGTCCTTGTCAGGACTATTGTAGCAGTATACAGGCAGGCAGGCAGGCAGGGTAGTGGTGACCGTATACCAGCCTTCATATCTGGGGCTGGTGTACACAGTGTAAAACAGTCCAGATAGTGTCTGACTTGTCTGTACTGTAATTGTCGCTCCCCAAAAAAACCTGTTAGTAGGTTATTATTGCGTCCGTGCTTGGTTTTTAAAACCGCACGTGTGTGCCTGTTGGTGGCAGCGTACAGGTGCACTGGTGTGCGTTTACCAAACTATTATATAACGCACAAGTGTAGTGTATAATACACGTCAGTCAGCAGTGGCTGATAGTGTCAGAGTTCTTAATTTTTGCTCCTAAAACCTGTGTTAGGTTATTATTGCGTCCGTGCTTGGTTTTTAAAACCGCACGTGTGTGCCTGTTGGTGGCAGCGTACAGGTGCACTGGTGTGCGTTTACCAAACTATTATATAACGCACAAGTGTAGTGTATAATACACGTCAGTCAGCAGTGGCTGATAGTGTCAGAGTTCTTAATTTTTGCTCCTAAAACCTGTGTTAGGTTATTATTGCGTCCGTGCTTGGTTTTTAAAACCGCACGTGTGTGCCTGTTGGTGGCAGCGTACAGGTGCACTGGTGTGCGTTTACCAAACTATTATATAACGCACAAGTGTAGTGTATAATACACGTCAGTCAGCAGTGGCTGATAGTGTCAGAGTTCTTAATTTTTGCTCCTAAAACCTGTGTTAGGTTATTATTGCGTCCGTGCTTGGTTTTTAAAACCGCACGTGTGTGCCTGTTGGTGGCAGCGTACAGGTGCACTGGTGTGCGTTTACCAAACTATTATATAACGCACAAGTGTAGTGTATAATACACGTCAGTCAGCAGTGGCTGATAGTGTCAGAGTTCTTAATTTTTGCTCCTAAAACCTGTGTTAGGTTATTATTGCGTCCGTGCTTGGTTTTTAAAACCGCACGTGTGTGCCTGTTGGTGGCAGCGTACAGGTGCACTGGTGTGCGTTTACCAAACTATTATATAACGCACAAGTGTAGTGTATAATACACGTCAGTCAGCAGTGGCTGATAGTGTCAGAGTTCTTAATTTTTGCTCCTAAAACCTGTGTTAGGTTATTATTGCGTCCGTGCTTGGTTTTTAAAACCGCACGTGTGTGCCTGTTGGTGGCAGCGTACAGGTGCACTGGTGTGCGTTTACCAAACTATTATATAACGCACAAGTGTAGTGTATAATACACGTCAGTCAGCAGTGGCTGATAGTGTCAGAGTTCTTAATTTTTGCTCCTAAAACCTGTGTTAGGTTATTATTGCGTCCGTGCTTGGTTTTTAAAACCGCACGTGTGTGCCTGTTGGTGGCAGCGTACAGGTGCACTGGTGTGCGTTTACCAAACTATTATATAACGCACAAGTGTAGTGTATAATACACGTCAGTCAGCAGTGGCTGATAGTGTCAGAGTTCTTAATTTTTGCTCCTAAAACCTGTGTTAGGTTATTATTGCGTCCGTGCTTGGTTTTTAAAACCGCACGTGTGTGCCTGTTGGTGGCAGCGTACAGGTGCACTGGTGTGCGTTTACCAAACTATTATATAA
The DNA here is from genome assembly GCF_048569485.1 of Anomaloglossus baeobatrachus. Lineage (NCBI taxonomy): Eukaryota > Metazoa > Chordata > Amphibia > Anura > Aromobatidae > Anomaloglossus > Anomaloglossus baeobatrachus. The sequence goes on along the minus strand of NC_134355.1, from coordinate 285,032,438 downwards.
CGCACAAGTGTAGTGTATAATACACGTCAGTCAGCAGTGGCTGATAGTGTCAGAGTTCTTAATTTTTGCTCCTAAAACCTGTGTTAGGTTATTATTGCGTCCGTGCTTGGTTTTTAAAACCGCACGTGTGTGCCTGTTGGTGGCAGCGTACAGGTGCACTGGTGTGCGTTTACCAAACTATTATATAACGCACAAGTGTAGTGTATAATACACGTCAGTCAGCAGTGGCTGATAGTGTCAGAGTTCTTAATTTTTGCTCCTAAAACCTGTGTTAGGTTATTATTGCGTCCGTGCTTGGTTTTTAAAACCGCACGTGTGTGCCTGTTGGTGGCAGCGTACAGGTGCACTGGTGTGCGTTTACCAAACTATTATATAACGCACAAGTGTAGTGTATAATACACGTCAGTCAGCAGTGGCTGATAGTGTCAGAGTTCTTAATTTTTGCTCCTAAAACCTGTGTTAGGTTATTATTGCGTCCGTGCTTGGTTTTTAAAACCGCACGTGTGTGCCTGTTGGTGGCAGCGTACAGGTGCACTGGTGTGCGTTTACCAAACTATTATATAACGCACAAGTGTAGTGTATAATACACGTCAGTCAGCAGTGGCTGATAGTGTCAGAGTTCTTAATTTTTGCTCCTAAAACCTGTGTTAGGTTATTATTGCGTCCGTGCTTGGTTTTTAAAACCGCACGTGTGTGCCTGTTGGTGGCAGCGTACAGGTGCACTGGTGTGCGTTTACCAAACTATTATATAACGCACAAGTGTAGTGTATAATACACGTCAGTCAGCAGTGGCTGATAGTGTCAGAGTTCTTAATTTTTGCTCCTAAAACCTGTGTTAGGTTATTATTGCGTCCGTGCTTGGTTTTTAAAACCGCACGTGTGTGCCTGTTGGTGGCAGCGTACAGGTGCACTGGTGTGCAATTTCCAGAAACTTTGATATAACGCACAAGTAGTGAATATACACGTCAGCAGTGCACAGCATTGCAAAATGCGCAAGGGCATTGGCAAGGAACAAGGAAGTGGACGTGATGGTGGTGCAGGCAGAGGCCGAGGTCGTGGGCAAGCTCTAATTTCGCCACAACAAAGGGCCACATCTAGTCGCTCGCACGTCCTGTCCCAAATTCTTGGGGACCGCAGCAGTACACCGCTCTTGAACCAAGACCAGTGTCAACAGGTTGTTAGTTGGATAGCGGATAATGCTTCCAGTCAGATTGGCACCACCACAAACACTCTGTCTTCCACACGGTCAAGTGTCAGTAGCCGTGATACTGCACCGCACATTTCTGAACCTGATCCTCCTTCCTACCACCAGGCTGAGTACACGTCCTCCTCGGACATTAATGATCCCACACTTGGACACTCGGAAGAGCTGTTCACGTTTCCATTCACACATTCTGGCCTCTCGCCAGCTCATATTGAAGTGGGTCATGAGGAGATCGTCTGTACAGATAGCCAAATATTTGAGCAGCCACGTTCTCACGAAGTTGGCAACGTGTCTCAACAAGTGGTGGACGATGATGAGACACAATTGTCAGCAAGTCAGGAGGAGGAGCAGGGTGCGGAAGAGGAAGACGACGTGGTGGATGATCCAGTAACTGACCCAACCTGGCAGGAGGATATGCAGAGCGAGGACAGCAGTGCACAGGGGGAGGGAGGCGTAGCATCACAACAGGCAGTAAGAAGCAGGGTGGTGGTCCCAGGCAGAAGTCAGGCAACCGTTCCCCGTAACAACACGACGACACAAGGTGCCTGTACAAATGTTAGGTCTTCACGAGTCTGGCAGTTTTTTAAGTTGGATCCAGATGATTCAAAAAAGGCCATTTGCAACACCTGCCGTGCCAGCATCAGCAGGGGTACCAAAACTAGCAGCCTGACCACCACCAGCATGATCAGGCACATGTCAGCCAAGCACCCGACTTTGTGGGAAGTACAACAGAGTCGAGGAGCAGTGCTTGCTGATGTCACTGCTACGTCTTCGCTGGTTGTGCATGCGAGCCAATCCTCTGTCCATGCTGCCTGCGAACAAGCCTCCTCCACTCCTGCACCTGCAGTTGCCTACGCAGAAAGAACACCATCATCAAGCACGTCCTTGTCCCAGCGCAGCGTTCAGTTATCCATTCAGCAAACCTTTGAACGCAGGCGCAAATACACTGCCAACACCCCACATGCCACAGTTCTAAATGCTAACATTTCGCGACTGCTTGCGCTGGAAATGTTGCCTTTTAGGCTGGTGGAGACAGAAGCATTCCGTGACCTGATGGCGGCAGCTGTCCCACGTTACTCGGTCCCCAGCCGCCACTATTTCTCCCGGTGTGCCGTCCCCGCGTTGCATAACCACGTGTCACAAAACATCACACGTGCCCTGAACAACGCTGTTTCACCCAAAGTCCACCTAACCACAGACACGTGGACAAGTGCTTGTGGGCAAGGCCGCTACATCTCGTTGACGGCACACTGGGTTAATATTGTGGAAGCTGGGACCCAGTCTGAGCGAGGGACGGAACACGTCCTTCCCACACCAAGGTTTGCAGGCCCTACCTCAGTCAGTGTTTCACCCACACTCTACAGCTCCGGAATGTCATGCTCTTCAGCCTCCTCCTCCTCCTGCGCATCCTCATCCACTGTGCCCTCCACACCAGTCACAAGCTGGAAGCACTGCAGCACTGCCTCGGCGAAGCGGCAACAGGCTGTGCTGAAGCTAATCTGCATAGGTGACAAACCCCACAATGCAGAAGAGCTGTGGACAGCTCTGAAACAGCAGGCAGATCACTGGCTCACACCTCTGAACCTAAAGCCAGGAAAGGTCGTTTGTGACAATGGCCGGAACCTGGTGGCGGCTTTGAGGCGAGGCCAGCTGACACATGTTCCATGCGTGGCCCATGTGCTCAACCTCGTGGTTCAGCGGTTTATAAAGTCATACCCAGAGCTGTCTGATCTGCTGGTAAAAGTTCGCCGCCTGTCTGCACATTTTCGAAAGTCACCTACTGCTTCAGCCGGCCTTGCCGGCTTTCAGCGCCGTTTGCATCTTCCGGCTCACAGACTGGTGTGTGATGTCCCCACGCGTTGGAATTCAACTCTGCACATGTTGGTCAGGATATGTGAGCAGAAGAGGGCAGTTGTTGAGTACCTGCATCACCTAAGCCGTCGGGAAATGGGTCAAACTCCACACATAACACCTGAGGAGTGGAGATGGATGTCAGACCTATGTACCATCCTCCAAAACTTTGAGGACTCCACCAAGATGGTGAGTGGTGATGACGCCATTATTAGCGTCACCATACCGCTACTCTGCCTTCTAAAACGGTCCCTTTTGAAAAACAAACATGATGCATTGCAGGCGGAGCGCGATGAGTTGCAGCAAGAAACAGTAGTGGGTGTGGGTGATAACACACAGCCCAGCCTCGTCTCATCACAACGTGCAGTGGAGGACTATGACGAGGAGGAGGATGAAGACATGGAGCAACTCTCCGGCCAAATTGAGGATATGACATGCACACCAGTCATATCCTCGATTCAGCGTGGCTGGCCAGAGGACAGGGTAGATGAGGAGGAGGAGGAGGAGGAGGAGGAGGAGGACAGCATGTTCAGTCATCTTGTTGGTCAGGCTACTGAAGTCCTGGCTGTTAAGAGTCTGGCGCACATGGCTGACTTTATGGTAAGCTGCCTGTCTCGTGACCCTCGCGTTAAGAACATCTTGGCCGACAATCATTACTGGTTGGTAACACTGTTAGACCCACGCTACAAGGAGAACTTTTTGTCTCTTATTCCCGTGGATGAGAGGTCAACCAAAATGCAGCAGTTTCGGAAGGCCATACTCACGGAAGTAGGCAAAGCATTCCCCTCACAAAACGCTAGCGGCATAGGTCAGGAATCAGTGGACAACCGAGGCGTACAGCCGAGAGAGGCACAAGTCCAATCCGCCAGAGGTAGGGGAACAGTCTTTAAGATGTGGGACAGTTTTCTCAGCCCCTCACGTACCACAGCCCCTGAGGTGCGGGGTAGTGCCACAAGAAATCCTAAGTTTGCCCAGATGCTGAAGGAGTACCTTGCAGATCGAACAACTGTACTCCGACATTCCTCTGTGCCTTACAATTATTGGGTATCCAAGCTGGACACGTGGCATGAATTGGCTCTCTACGCCTTGGAAGTCCTGGCCTGCCCTGCTGCTAGCGTTTTGTCAGAGCGTGTTTTTAGTGCCGCAGGTGGAATCATTACAGATAAACGCACCCGCCTGTCAACTGAAAATGCTGACAGGCTGACTCTGATAAAGATGAACAAGGGTTGGATTGGGCCAGACTTCACCACACCACCAGCAAATGAGAGCGGAATTTAAAGTTTGCCATGTACCTCCACTCACCCATGGGTACACTTCTCGACTTTGGATAATCGCTGGACTGCTCCTCCTTCTCCTCATGCGCCATCATGATGACCGTTACAATAGTTAGGTCTTTGTTTCAGGTATACCCCCAGTGGTAAATTTTTTCGCCCATTCTTTGCAGAATGGACATTACAACGACAGGAGACCCGCTCCTTTGCAATGGGAACAATGTTTTGAGGCCCTCATGCACGTCTCTACCCAGGGACAACGTGTAGCCTCCCAATTTTTGGCTGCCCTGCCTAAGGGCTATACTGAAATACACCCACTTCCTTAAAATGGACACTTAATGTTTTGAGGCCCTCATGCACGTCTCTACCCAGGGACAATGTGGAGCCTCCCAATTTTTGGCTGCCCTGGCAAAGGGCTATACTGAAATAGACCCACTTCCTTACAATGGGCACTTCAGGTTTAAAGGCCATCATGCACGTCTCTACCCAGGGACAATGTGGAGCCTCCCAATTTTTGGCTGCCCTGCCTAAGGGCTATACTATAATACACCCACTTCCTGACAATGGACACTTAATGTTTTGAGGCCCTCATGCACGTCTCTACCCAGGGACAATGTGGAGCCTCCCAATTTTTGGCTGCCCTGGCAAAGGGCTATACTGAAATAGACCCACTTCCTTACAATGGGCACTTCAGGTTTAAAGGCCATCATGCACGTCTCTACCCAGGGACAATGTGGAGCCTCCCAATTTTTGGCTGCCCTGCCTAAGGGCTATACTGAAATACACCCACTTCCTTAAAATGGACACTTAATGTTTTGAGGCCCTCATGCACGTCTCTACCCAGGGACAACGTGTAGCCTCCCAATTTTTGGCTGCCCTGCCTAAGGGCTATACTGAAATACACCCACTTCCTTAAAATGGACACTTAATGTTTTGAGGCCCTCATGCACGTCTCTACCCAGGGACAATGTGGAGCCTCCCAATTTTTGGCTGCCCTGGCAAAGGGCTATACTGAAATAGACCCACTTCCTTACAATGGGCACTTCAGGTTTAAAGGCCATCATGCACGTCTCTACCCAGGGACAATGTGGAGCCTCCCAATTTTTGGCTGCCCTGCCTAAGGGCTATACTATAATACACCCACTTCCTGACAATGGACACTTAATGTTTTGAGGCCCTCATGCACGTCTGTATGCAGGGGCATTGGTGAACCTCACAATTTAGGACTGCCCTGGCAAAGGAAAATACTACAAAGACTCACTTCCTCAAAATGGGCACATTAGACTCAAGAGGCCTTCATGTACGTCTCTTCTCAGGGACATCGGAGTGCCACACAATGTTTTCACGTAAAATCTTTCATGTATTGATCTCAAAAAGTAACATACACCAGATCTATCTCACTATTGGGTATGTGCCCTTAACATTTCCGCCATGAAAAATCATTTTGGGGTCATTTTGGAAGGTTTTCTGGTGAGTCCGTAAAAATGGCGTAAAACGCGGACAAAATTGTTCACAGCTGTGACTTTTGAGTGATAAATGCTTCAAGGGGTCTTCCCCATGCTGTTGCCATGTCATTTGAGCACTCTTCTGAGACTTTTGTGACATTTTTAGGGTTTCTCCATGCTGCCGGGAGGTCATTTCACAAAAATACTCGGGTCTCCCATAGGATAACATTGGGCTCGTTGCTCGGGCCGAGTACACGAGTATCTTGGGAGGCTCGGCCCGAGCTTCGAGCACCCGAGCTTTTTAGTACTCGCTCATCACTAGCCTCCAACACACATCCGTTAAAAACACGCACGTGCCGCGAGACACGTATTTTCCCTGCGTGTTGCGTGTGGTAAGTACGTGTCTTGGGTACGTGCGGTCCATGTGTGTTCTCCATGTGCTATCCGCGATAGCACACGAAGAACCGGTAATTTGCATACTCACGTGGTCTGCGCTGCTGTCCAGGGTTCTGATCTTCGGCTCCAGCCCCGCCCACTCCCCGCTGACGATGCTTCCGGCCGAGCGGAGGGGCGGAGATTAGCGCCCGTGACAGCACGCCCACCTCCTTTACAAGCTCATAACGAGCGGCGGCCGGCAGGAACATTTTGCAGCGGAAGAATCTGCGGGGCTGGTGGAGGTGAGTATGTGTTTTTTTTATCTTTAATTAATGACATGTGTTCTCCGGCGTGTGTCACATGGAACCGCATCCACACTCCATCAGTGTGGTACGGCTGCAGGCCGTGCGACACCCGTGCTGCCGGAGAATACGTGGACATGTCAGCGTGAGAAAATCACGGACGCACGTAAGTACGGAATGGACAAACGTTCCGTTCCAAAATACTTATGTGTGTCCAAACAATAATGAAAACATAGGTCCACGTGTCTCCGTGCCGCCGGTATGTGAAAAAAACTGCCAAACATGTACCGGCGGCACGGATGTGTGTCTTAGGCCTTATAGACAATCATCTTGGAAATCTCATACATAAATAATTTTTACATGCAACTAAATAGTAAATGATTAGTTATGCAGATACTTATCATGACACTGCATTTTTACTGTTTTGCTCCTGGTGGGGGTAAAAAATGTAAAAAATCTTTTTCTTCCTGTATACTACAAATTACAACCTGTTGTGAAATTCCCTACTAGCTCAGCATGTTATTAGGGTGAGTCTCAAAAGGTCACTGGTTTGAACCAAGGAGCAGCTAAGAAGAAGATTTTCCAAGAAAAGAGAAACAGCATCATCCAGTTCATCGATAGTGATCAATTCAAATTGAAATCTATCCATGCATTCAAAAGCCAAGTGGTGGACATCCAGGCAAAATATCGGAGTCTACAAGTTTGCTCATTACAAGGTCTATCAGTTGTGGCATGATAAACACGACAGTGGAGGTGGCTCGTATGCTTAGTCATAATGAGGTCACAGAAATCTATGCAAGTACTGTGCAACACATGTTCCACAAGTCTTGAATGGTGGCCCAAAAAACGGTGACAAAGCCTTGACTTCAATATCATCATAAGAATAGTTGGCTTGAGTTTACCAAAAAGTGGAAGATTGCAAACAGGTGATCTGGAGCATGAGATAAAAGTAATTAGACTAGGCTCTGATAGGTGCAAATGGGTCAGGAAGATACAAGGTAAAAAGGGGCTAACAGAGGGAGAAATTGAAGTACCTCTCAAATTCGGTGAAGGAAGCCTGATGATATGGGGTTGTTTCAAAGCCAAAGACGTTGGATATTTGACGAGGATCGATAGTTGTCTCAATGCTGAGCTATTTGTGAGAATACTACAAGACGAGTTACTTTGTACACTCAAGTACTATAGAAATAATAAATGGAAGACATAGTGTTCTAGCAGTACAATGACCAGAAGCACATGTCATGATTAGCAAATAAAGTGTTCAATCACAATCAAGTAGGGGTACTGGATTGGCCTCCACAATTCCCAGACCTAAATTCAATTAAACAATTGTGGGTAGATTTGAAGAAAAGTTGTATACATACCAAAGTGTTTTGACAAGAATGCACCAACATTGGAAATGAGTCGAAGAGACCTGAGATCATATTTCAGTCAAGACATGCTTGAATGTGATAGCGAGCATGCCCAGAAGGATTACGGCAATGTTGAAAGAAGGGATGAGCAAACGTGAATGGTAAAGTTTGGTGTTCGTTTTGAACACCTAGTGTTTTTTACTGTTATCAGTCATGCCATTTTTCTAACGTTTCATTTATTTCACTGGATTCCACAGCCCTTAATAATAATTTTAAAAAAATCATGTGCGGTCCCCCTGTATTCTGATAACCAGGTATAAATAAAACAGCAGCTGTGGGCTGATATCACGCTGGGAAAGGGCCAATATCTATGGCTCTGCCACCATGATAATAGCAGCCTCCATTTGCCTGCTTTACATTAGCTGGTTATCAAAAATTAGAAGGGATGTCATGGTGTTTGCTTTAATTAATTAAATAAATAATTATACAAATGCCTTAGGCTTTGCCCTATTTAATATATTTTATAACCAGTCAAGGTAAAGCAGAGAGCTGGGGGCTGGTATTATCAGGGAGGGAAGGACCATGTATTGTTTGCCGTGCACAGTCTCAATATAGCAGCTACAGCCACCACTAAAGTAGTGAATCCATTACATGCACAAATGCTGGTGCATTGTCCATATCTTCCCAATTGGACTAGCAATCTGGGTCAAGGTTTTGGGGTTGGTGGCAGCATGTATCAGGCACTGGCTGTACAATTTCAGCTAGTTATGGTTAACTCTGAAACGCTGTGGGTTTTCAGAGAGTTATACAAATTGACTCTTCGAAGAGAGGAAATTTGCGTAATAAATTTATCTGAGGAACATTGTATAGCTTATAAGACTGCATACACTGCAATGTCAGGAATGTCATTCTGCACAAGGAGAAAAATTAACCCTAATATCCCGTTTCAGAGAAAAACATACTTTTAATAGATGCTGGGGACAGAACTGCATGGCAGACTAGTCAGGCAGGTGGGATCCCAGTGTCTTCTCCTTGCCCAGTGACCAGAATTGACAAGTTTCTCACTGTACACGCAGTCAGTCCTCAACGCTACAGTCTCCCTGAACAAGCTTACAGATCTTGGATTCAGCTACTATGTCTTTATCAGGGTCTTCATAAATGAGGCCAAGAGCTGAGAAAAATGCCTCAACAGGGGAAAATGCCATAGAGTCCTCAGGCAAAGAAAATGCCCAGTCTTGCGAATCCCCAAAGAACAAAGACAAAACAATGCTCATTCATTGACTTTCACACCCAGAAGAAACAGGATGAAGGCAAAAGCACAATTTGCATGTGGCAGAAGAAAATTGAAAACTTACTGTTATCCATGTCAAAAGATGTTCCCTAACTTCACCTTGAGTTTCACTACACATTTTGAACTAGAGAGTTGTTGATGTCACATGATCAGGGCTGCCACTAGGAATTTCAGGGCCCCATCCTTGCAAAATTTTTGGGCCCCCCTGAGACTCCGACCAGGCTCTACCCCATCCCCGCTTCTACCCCTCAAACCGTTCACAGTCTCCCCATCACTCTTAGAAAAACACATATGTATTATTTATATATATATATATATATATATATATATATATATATATATATACACACATACACACACAAACACACAGTCATGGTCAAAAGTGTTAGCACCCTTGAAGTTGTTCCAGAAAATGAAGTATTTCCCTCAAAAAATTAATAATACACTGCTTCTTTTTGTAATACACTCACTACACCGCTCCTTTCTACTACAACACACCATCTACATCTCCCTTCTCCATAATATACCCCCCTACACCACCCCTCTCCATAATACACAATGTACACCACCCCTCTCCATAATATCTTTCACACACTGCTCCTATGTATAATATCCCCCACACACCCTGCCCCTCTGTATGTCTCTCAAACATACTGACTCTCTTTATAATATCTTCCCACACACACTGCTTCTCTATATAATATCCCAAACACACTGCCCTACTATATAATATCCTCCCACACACATTGCCCCTCTGTATAATATCCCTCACAGACACACATACTGCCCCTCTGTATAATATCTCTTCATATATACGCTGCCCCTCTGTATAATATCCCCCACACACTGACCCTCAGTATAATATCTCTCCACAAACTGCCCCGCTGTATAATATTCCTCCAAAATGCTGCCCCTCTGTATACTATCCCCCCACACAATCTGCCCCTCTTTATAATATCCTCACACACACTCCTCCTTTCAAGACCTTGTTAAGAAAGAAGTAGTGGGCACTAGAGTGTAATAAATGTAAATTGCAATATGAGACGAAAAAAGTTGCCTAGTAAAAACTGTGCACACCCAGCTATTTATATATAAACATTGCTTTTATTGATGCTAAACATATAAGGCAGACAAAAACAAAGATTAAAAACATGATTGACAAAATAAAAAGAATGGATGAAATAGGAGGATGGACATAATAATCCTGTACTTATCCAAAATGAAGTATCAGGGCACTGATAATAGAATACACAATAAGCATATAAACAAGGCAATGTCCACAGATAAATAAAATAATGTGAAAACACATAATACCTGGCAGTGGAGCTTCCTCTTAAAGGTAATGTGGCAGTAAGTCAATAGAGGGAAGGTTTTCAACCTTGTTTTTGTCAGCCTTATGTTTTGTATTGATAAAGACAATTTTATACACAAATATATATGTTCTCCTCTTGGCATGCATATCCCCTTCCTGGTATATATGTCCCCATCCTGGGCCATCCTGGTATTTGTGACCCCATCTTGTTTTATTTATCTGCTTCCTAGCATATATGTCCTCCTCCTGGTATATATGTCCCCTTCCTGGGCCCCTCCTAGTATATATGTCCTTTTCTTGGTATATATGTCCCCATCCTAGTATATATGTTCCTATCCTGGGCCCTTCCTTTTATGTATGTCCCCTTCCTGGTATATATCCCCCTCCAAGGCCCATCCTGGTATATATGACCCCATCCTGGTTTATTTATACCCTTCCTAGCATATATGTCCTCCTCCTGGCATATATGTCCCCATCGTGGATCCCTCCTAGTTTACGAGGGGCTGCTGATAAGTCAGTGTAATACCTTGTATTTATGGTGGAACGATTCTGAAGGTAGTCCACTAGCAGCACTCCCTCCTTATCCCAGAACACAGATGCTATCACTTTAGTGGCTGATTTTTGCACCCTGATTGTCTTTGAATGAGGATTACCACTGTGCCTCCACTCTTTTGACTGCTACTTGTTTCAGGGTCATACTAATAAATCCAGGTCTCATCCTTAGATACCAGTCGATCCAGTAAGTTCTTATCAGTCCGGAAACGCTGACAAATGGACCGAGAAGTCTTCACTCTCGTGCTTCTCTGATCTGTTGTCAAACATTTGGGGACTCACTTTGCAGATAGCTTCCTCATGTCCAAATGTTCATGTATAATGACACAAACATGTTCACGGGAAATCCCCATTATGTCTGCTATTGCTTTAGCTGAACTTCATCAATTCTCGTGCACAGCATCAACGATCTCCAGAACAACAACCACTCTCAGTCTTTCGGGACGTTCCTCATCATTGGTGCTGAAGTGGCCCATTTTAAATTTGGCAACCCAGTTCTAAACTGAAATATAAAGGGCATTGATCCCCCAATGTCTGCGACATATCACCATGAATTTCCTTCACAGACTTTCCTTGCAGAAGCAAGAATTTTATCACTCCTCTGCTTTCAGTTGCTGTGCATATCACATTAGACTCTGCAATTTTGTTTTCCCACCTGCGTAGAACACTGTTGCCATAAGCAACAAACACAAACTTTTGAAAACACATATCAGACACATAAGGCTTTCATGTGATGTAACATTCATTACCATAGAAATAAAAAAAGATCACCCAGCCAAAGATTTATCAGCAGCCCCTCGTATATTTAAAATAACAGTTGCACTCAAGTAAAGGGAAGGAGAAAAAACAAGTATGTAGATGAACATTGGAATATGAATACGCAATACTGCCAAGAAAACATGAAAACATTTTTTTTTAAAATATGAATTACTTAGCAAATAAAGGTGGTCAAATTTACTTGTGCCCAGATACCACATCAAGATGTAACTCTCATCTGGGTCCGACTTGGTCCTTGACATGGTATTTAGGCACAAGTAAATTTGGCCACCTTTATTTGCTAAGTAACTGATATTTTTCAAAAAAACATTTTAATGTTTTCTTGGCAGTAATGCGTATTCATTTTCCAATGTTCATCATCTACATACTTGTTTTTTCTCCTTGCCTTTACTTGAGTGCAACTGTTATTTTAGATATTGTGTGTCATGTTCAGTATGCACCAGTTCAGACTATGAGATTAGGAAGTGCAGGCAATTTTTCTACCTCCTGCTTTATATGTCCCCATCCTTGTTTATTTGTCTTTTTCCTGGTGTATATTTCCCATCCTGGGCCACTCCTACTATACATGCTCATCCTGGTCACATGCTAGTATATATGTCCCCATCCTGGTCTTTATCCCCTTCCTGGTATATATGTCCTCCTCCTGGTATATGTCTCCTTCCTCAACCCCTCCCGGTATATTTGTCTGTCACAAAAAGAAATAATAATAATTAAAAAAAAAATGTACTTATCCTCCCCGGCTACCACGTTGCGTGGTGTCATCTCTGAGCCGTCTACAGTCTCAAGGGAGATAAACTCACTCTCCCGACTACCTGATTGATATCTCTGCTCACACGATCGATTCCACCACTGACATGATCAATACCTCTGCTCACAAGATTGATACCTTTACAGTACTGCTCGTGCATTCCCCTGTCAGCCAGCGCAGTCTTCTTTTCTTAATTGGTGACTTGGTACAAGTCCAGATGGCTACTACTCACCCTTGCTGATCCCCTCAGCTTTTATATTTTCTTCTATATCATAGCCAGGTCATGTGTCTCTAGTGAGTCTGGCCTTTTGTTGTCCCTCCTGCAACAATTCCCTTCTCAAGTGCCTATACCAGCTGTTTTTGTCCACTAGATGGCAGCATCTGCCCATAATTGTAGCCCAATTCTACTGCATTGTATGTTGCCGATCCCTTACACATGTATCAGCTGTCAGGATTATTTTAAAGGGAGCCCGTCAAGTCAAAAAATGTTATAAACCTGCAGATATGGGGTTAATCTGTAGGTTAATAGCATCCTAAAACTCCCTGGCTGCTGCACTGGATGTTTGGCTACTATGAAAAAAATAAACTTTATTCCTCCTGACAGCCTCAAGTTTTCAGTCTTAGAGGCATGACCAGAGTAGTTTCAGTCACTGTTTAGGTCACGGTGAGTGATGGCTGTAACCACTCCACAGCACTAACTGATGACAGACAGCTCTGCATTTGTGAGGGCTGAGGAGGCCTGGTAGGCCCAGGAGGTGGATCCACTGGACCGAGCACCCCACCTGGAGGGCAGGGTACACGGTAGCTGGAACACTAACGTGGCAGGAACGGGTGCAGGTATCAGGAAGCAAAGACAGGACCAGGTCACTAAGGTCACAGCGTACTTTAAGGCAGTAATAGGAAACAGGAACAAAGACCTGAGCACCTAGCTCACAAGACAAGGCATAGAAACACAAACGATGATCAGGCCCCGCCCACATGGAGAGGCCAGTCTTATATACTCAGCACAGCCTCAGGTCATTTCCTGTTGCAGCAGTGCTGGGGCTATAAGACCAGGTGAGTGGACGCGGCCCGGTCCTATACAGAACATTAGTCAGAATCAGACTCCTGAGATCAGGAACAGGACTCTGGGGAGCAAGAGCGGGAGCGGCAGCCATGACCAGTGGACACGTGGACTGGATCAGTGGGTAAGGAGTGGTGCTGGGACATGGGGAGCGTGACAGCATTGCATCACTACAGAGCCAGCTGTCAGTGAGTGCCGTGGCATGGTTATCACCATCGCTCATTACGTATTGAGCAGTGACTAAAACTATGTCGACCATACCTTTGTGACTGAAAGCCCAAAGCTGCCAGGAGAAATAAAGTTAATTTCCTTCCGCTATCTGGGCTGTCAGTGTGGCAGCCGGCCGTTTTAAAATGCTTTTAACCTGAAGATCAACCCCAAATCCAGAGGTTAATAGCATTTTTTACTTTACTCGTTCCCTTTAATTCAAACTTTTAATAAACAGATTTTGATTTTAAGGTCAAGGGAGTTGTCTACTACTCGACAACCTATTTTCAATTGCAATATTCCCCAGTGTAAAACAAAAATAGCCTATATTCACCTCAAGTGCCTGCTGCGCTCCTGCAACGTCAGCACCTGGTCTCTCGGGGCTCCTTTTAAAGCCACACGATCCCTGCAGCCAATCAGCAGCTGCTTCCTTCTTGCTTGTGTGTCGCCCCAGGGACATCGATCCAGCTTCAGGGACGCCACAGGGTCTCCTTTTAATATGGCAAACAGGTATGTCAGATTTTGTATGTGTCGTGCCGCCACTCACGGCTTGCGGTCAGGGATATGGATGACCACCACTGCAGATTTTATGAGCATCTGGGGCTGATGGGGTCTGCAGTCAGATGGTGTGGCCTCCCATGAGTGAGGCAGGCCCCAGGGGCTCAGGTGAGTAGGATAGCGGGTCAGGAATAACGCAGGCTCAGTCCAAAAGTCTTTCAACTGCTTTTTACTCACTTCAGTTGTTGTTGTGGTGAGCTGACCCGGGCAATGCTGTGATAAACCAGGTTGAACCAGGGCTCCTTCGGACCAGTCTGAGGGTAACTAGTTAGATCGCCTTCCTAGCACTTCTGTGTTCGGATAACCCCTGACTTGAAGTACCGTGGGGTCTATCCAGGGAGTCGCTACTGCCTTTTCTCCCCTTTTTGGACCGTTTGCCGGCAGCGTGGACCATGTGAGATGGCTCCAGGCTCTTTCTCCTTCTGGGTCCCTGCATTGCTGCTGAGGCTCGGACTCTGTGAGGTTGGTGAGATACTTGTAGTTCCCCTCACCGGCAGGTTTAGCAGATAGTTAAAACTGAAGTTTGCTCTAGGGACCTGTTCGAAGTGAGAGACTGTTGTTGCTCTCTGCTTTCTGCTGGATGTGTGGCGCCCTGGACAAGCCAGGGGCCACAGAGAACAACACCACCACACCCCACACTCCCGGTCAGGCACACCGAAGTCAGACTAAAACCCTTGTTGCCTTCCTCCAGGAGCTGATGTTCACACCAGGGGGTGGGCCAGGCGGTTGGCCCCGCCCACCGAGGAGTTCACAGTCCTGGAGGCGGGAAAAGTGAACAGTTTTATTTTTGGAGGTGAAAGTGGAAGGGAGGAAAGTAGTAGTGGAGCAACTAACTGACAGCGTCCGGGTGTGTGGCCCGGGCAGTACAGCAAGGTTGGCAGACGGTGGTGACCGTCTGCAGGAGTGGCCTATCGGAGTTTACCGTAAGGACCGTGGACAGGCGGTGGCCCGGCGGGACCGGACCGGTACACAAAGAGAAGTCAGCACCATCTGGCAGGGGCTTACGGACCCCGGCAAGGCTAGGAGTCGCCGTGAATTTGCCAAATCCATTAGCGAAGGGAACCTCCTGGGTTTCCCATCAGTCAAGTCCCGACAGAAGGCAACAGTCCAACCGTGAGAGGGAAGCACAGCCACCGCCAAGGCTACCTTTCCCAGGGCCAGAGCCTGCGGGCAAAAGGGGCTCCTCCAGCCCATATCCAAGCTGGGGAGCGGGTTACCGGTGGGAACCCATTGGGACCGTTTACAGTACACAGGTGCAGGGAAAGGCAGTCACCATCAACCTGCCGGGAGAAACAACACCGCAACCGTCTGTGGAACCCGTCCATCCAGCCGTGTGTTTTACCGAGAACTGTGTCCTCATCATTGGCTGAGTGAGTACCACCGTGCCGTGCGGCACAGAGCTGCCCCCGCGACCCTGCACCTCATCAGGCCCCGTAACCCGCCTGCCATCCATCCCTATCCCATCACCGGGCCCGGGGACAACCAACCCCCTACCCACGGAGGGGAGAACTAACAACAAAGCTGCTCCCTTTCACCGCTCCCGGGATCCCCGTCTAGAGCAGCGGTGGTGTCACCAATATCACCACAACCGTGGGTGGCGTCACGGACAATCACCAAATCCCCTACCATCCAATCAATCTCCCTTTTCACTCACGGGCGAGGAACGCCGCTCGAGTCCCCGGGATCCGGCCCACCGCTCGAGCCACCACCGAGCAGCAGCAGCGGCCGGACCCGAGAAGTGGGAGAGCGCAGCGTCCCCTCCTCCGCCCGCGACAGATGTTGTTTACGTCTGAGGGAAGTGAAAGTGAAGTTGCCACTAATTGGTCGCAGGGCTCATGCAATAACATCACACAAGCCCCAGGACACTAGGTGCCGCATCGTAGGAAATGTGCCAGCACCAGGGGTAAGTATAGGCTATTTTTATCTTAAACGAGGGAATATAACAGCTGAGAAGTGGTTGGAGTGGTAGACAACCCCTTAAAGAGGAAGATCTGTACTTTAAAAAACTGAAAAAGTAATTGATCTGTCTGTCTGAGGGTTTTTTTTTCTGATTTCTTAAGCAATATACAGTATAAATATTACCATTGATTATAGGGAATCTGTCAGCAGGTTTTTATTGTGTAATCTGAAGATAGCATGCTGTAAAGATTAACATACAGAATTCAGTGATGCCTCTCTTATTAAGGTCTATGATATTGTTTACTTCCAATAATTGTTTTAGCAGCGGACCCTTATCATTGACTAAATTTCTTTGTGCATGGCAGTCGGACAAGGCCCATCATCTGATGAGCACCTCACTGTTTATGTACAATATTTTTAGAGAGTCTGATTTGGGCAGGGGCAGCACTCTCAGCTCTGCTGCATTGCTAAATCTAAAAACTTTAATTGTGTCAGACCCGCTGCATCCAGTGAACTAAGGCTGGTTTCACACTACGTTTATTTAACATCCGTCCATAACGTTTTTTTAGCGGAAAAACGGATCCAGTGCAAATGCGTTTTCACTTCAATGCATTTGCAATGGACTCGCGTTAACATGCGTTCACCTGCGTTTGCGTGCGTTATAGTGAGGATCCAGCGACTTGCAGTTTTTTAACATCTTTCAAAAACGCTCCTCGTAGCGTTTTTGAGCTGCGTCCAAATACTGCATGTCACCGGATCCTGACTAAACAGCACGCAAACGCAGGTGAACGCTGGCGTGCTGATAGACAGGATCCTGCTTGCTCTACTGAGCATGCACAGAACCAGTCTCGCGTGATCTGTCTCTCTCTCCTCCTCCCTCCCTCACCCTCTCTCTCTATATCTGTCTTTCCCCCTTCCTCCCCTCCCTCTCTCTCCCACCTGAGAGCTGCGGACACTCGTAACCAAGGTAAATATCGGGTAACCACTTCTCTTAGTTACCCGATGTTTACGTTGGTTACGTGTGCAGACAGCCCTGCTCCTAGCAGCTGCAGACACTCGTAACCAAGATAAATATCGGGTATCCAAGCCCGATGTTTTCCTTGGTTACCAGCGTCTGCAGCTGTCAGAAGCCGGCTCCCAGTCTAGTTCCCCTCACTCCCGATCACATGACTCCAATGCCCGCCCCTAAACATCCAGTGACAGGATCCTGCAAAATAACAGATGCGTTTGCATGCGTTTTTTGCTGTAAAAGCAGGATCCGCTTTTGCAGCAAAAAAACGTTCCTGACGCATGTTAAATAAACGTAGTGTGAAACCAGCCTTAGTGATACATTGTTGGATTCAGGGTCTCTTGCTGCTCTCAGATCAGGCAACAGTAACCTGCTGACATATTCTCTTTATAAGGTAAAATGGTTCTTTCTGGCAATTTAGCAACTGATTAGTGACGGTGTGACCTTCAATTCTGCTCTCAATATTCAATATTATAAAGCAATACTTTACAATAAAGAGCTTCACTGCATGAAACTGCTCAGATTCAGTTCCTCTGTAATCAAGACCTGATCTTTACTATCAGTCTGGATCAATCAGATGCTATTAATGCAACTTAACAAGTCTCCTGCAGCTTACCATACTCATGGAAGAAAAAGAATTGTTCAGTCATGTGGATTTGCAAGTAAACAGCATGTATTATCTTCAGACCAAATTAGTTAATAGTTCACCTTTTTTACACAGAAAAGAATTTAATAACGGTTCTAAGTCAATTTAAATCCAGTATTTGGGTCCTCTTAGGCTAGTTTCACACTTCCGTTAACGCACTGCGCTATTCTCCATACACTTGTATGGATGACGCACTGTAACGCAAGTGTCAGCGTTGCATCCGCCGGACGACGCAGCGTCGTTATTTTGACGCTGCGTCGGGCAGAAGCAACGCTGCATGTAACGTTTTCTTGAGCAGCGGAATCCTTTGGATTTCACTGCGCATGCTCTCTCTGGCTCCCTCCACCCATAACCAGGGTACACATTGGGTAACCAAGGAACCCTGGTTACGTGTGCCGGGAGCCCGACACTTCCCTGCTCGGCTCCACCCCCTCCCCGCACTCCGCATGTTTACACACACACACAATCGCACACACACACACACACACACACACACTCTCACACTCACTCACCTGTCCCCCAGCGATGCAGTCCCCGCGGCACTGACGTCATCAGCCATGGCCATGCTCGGCTCCACCCACCGCACTCCGCCCTCCGCACACATTGTCGGTGACCAAACGATCAGCTGATCACCCGGCGGCCGGCTACTGTGACTGATCAGCTGATCACCCGGCGGCCGGCTACTGTGACTGATCGGCTGATCACCCGGCGGCCGGCTACTGTGAGTGATCGGCTGATCACCCGGCGGCCGGCTACTGTGAGTGATCGGCTGATCACCCGGCGGCCGGCTACTGTGAGTGATCGGCTGATCACCCAGTGGCCGTCTACTGTGAGTGATCGGCTGATCACCCGGTGGCCGGCTACTGTTAGTGATCAGCTGATCACCCGGCGGCGGACTACTGTTAGCGATCAGCTGATCGTTCACAATAGTCTGCCAACGGTAAAACTGTAAAAAAACAAAAAAAACAAAAACAAAACGAATTGCGTTGTTTTGCAGCATCCGTTGCATCCGTTGTGCCACTATATGCAACACATCCGTTGCATCCGTCACACAACGCAATGCAACGGATGCCGTTTAACGCAAGTGTGAAACTAGCCTTACATATGTGTATACAAAATATATCGCTCCGATTCTCAGCTAGAAAAGTTGGGGGGGTGTCATGTATGTGTTATACGAGTGTGCAATTTTTTTTATTGCCTAGCAACCTTATGACATGCTTTTGTAATATGTAACTTATGTGTTTCTAACATCATCTTTTACAGTGAAAGAAATAATTATTTGATGCCTTGCTGATTTGGTAAGTTTGCCCACTGACAAAGGCATGAACAGTCTATAATTTTAATGGTAGGTGAATTTTAACAGTGAGAGACAGATTATCCAAAATACAATCCAGAAAATCACATTATATAAATTATATACATTTATAAGCATTTTGCAGAGAAAAATAAGTATTTGATCCCTTACTAACCATTAAGAGTTCTGGCTCCTCCACTTAGACGCTTCTAATCAACTCGATACCTGCATTAGACAGCTGTCTTAAATTGTCACCTGTATAAAAGACTCCTGTCCACAGACTTAAACAGTCAGACTCTAACCTACAACATTGCAAGACCAAAAAGCTTTCTAAGGATGTCAGGGACAACATCATAGACCTGCAAAAGGCTGGAATGGGCTACAAAACCATAAGTAAGACATTGGGTGAGACAGAGACAACTGTTGGTGCAAAAGTAAGAAAATAGAAGAAATATAAAATGAGTGTCAATCGACATTTATCTGTGGCACCATGAAAAAATCACACCTAGTGGGGTATCCAGGATCATGAGGAAGGTACGAGATCAGCCTAAAACTACATGAGGGGAGCTAGTTAATGATCTCAAGGCAGCTGGGACCACTGTCAACAGGAAAACCATTGGTAACACATTACGCTGTAATAGCTTAAAATCCTGCAGTGCCCGCAAAGTCTCACTGGTCAAGAAGGCACATGTGCAGGCCTCCCTGAATTTTGCCAATGAACATCAGGATAATTCTGAGAGTGATTGGGAAAAAGTGCTGTGGTCAGATGAGATTAAAATTGAACTTTTTGTCTTTAACTGAACTCGCCGTATTTGGAAGAAGAGAAATGCTGCCTATAACCCAAAGAACACTATCCCCACTGTCAAGCATGGAGGTGGAAATATATGTTTTGGGGGTGTTTCTCTGCTAAGGGCACAGGACTTCTTCACCGTATCAATGGGACAATGGATGGAGACCTATTCTGTAAAATCCTGAGTGACAGCCTCCTTCCCTCCGCCAGGACATTAAAAATGTGTCGTGGGTGGGTCTTCCAGCACAACAATGACCCAAAACATACAGCCAAGACAACAAAGGAGTGGCTCAAAAATAAGCATATTAAGGTCATGGAGTGGCCTTGTCAGTATACAGACCTTAATCCCTTAGAAAACCTATGGAGGGAGTTGAAGCTCTGAGTTGCCAAGCGTGAGCCTCAAAATCTTAATGATTTAGAGATGATCTGCAAAGAGGAGTGGACCAAAATTCCTTACGATATGTGCACAAACATCAATATCAACTACAAAAAAAGTCTGACTGCTGTGCTTGCTAACAAGAGTTTTGCCACCAAATATCAAGTCTTGTTTGCCACAGGGATCAAATACTTACTTCTCTCTGCTAAATGGAAATAAATGTATATAATTTATACAATGTGATATTCACACACATAGGACGCATGCATGTATACATGAAACACATAAACACTCACAAACACACACATATGTATACAGACACTGTTAGGGCCAGGTGGACGGGCAGACCCAGGAGGTGGATCCACTGGGCCGAACTCCTTGATGAAGGTAAGGGGTCCGGTAGCCGGAGCACTACAGGTAGCAGGACAGTCCGTGCAACAAAGTAGAATGGAGAAGTCCCTGGGACCACGGAGTCACTGATGGTAGTCCGGGTGACGGAGCTCAGGTTCGGAAGCCGAGATGTTGTCAGGCGGAGTCCGGAACCGATGGAGCGAGAGGACAGGTCACCACAGGGATCCGAGATGGAACAGACTGTCAGGATGGCAGATAGTCTGCGGTCGGGGTTCGGGATTCGGCAGGAGCGGATGGCGAGGCACGGTCGGCTCTAGAAGAGAGAGAGGTGAGTAACTCACAGGAACACAAGGAGACCTGACTCCTAGCTTGGGAAACACGAAGAACAGACCCCGCCCACTTGGACACTAACCCCTTTTATACCCTGTACCTGTGTGCTCAATTTCCTGTCAGTGGACGCTGGCCCTTTAAGAAAGGGTCAATGACCGCGCGCGCGCCCTAACGCGCATGCGCGAGGCCCGGGTGCCAGAAGCCAGGGCAGGGAGCGGTGAGGAGGAAGCAGGAGAGTCGGGCTGGGGCTGAGCAGCCGACGGGCGCCGGGAGCGGGTACCAGGACGCCTGGGGACCGCAGGCAATGGAGGCTGGAGAGCGGGGAGCGGCGGACGCCGGACAGAGGAACCGGGGAGCAACGCAGGGAAGCCGGGGAGCGTGGCAGGTGAGCCGGGGAGCAGAGCAGGGGACCCGGAGAGCGTGACAGTACCCCCCCCCCACGCCCCCCTCCCCGCAACCGGGACAGGAAGGCACGGATCAGAGGCGTACCCACATTCTCCCGGGGTTCCCAGGACCTATCCTCAGGGCCATACCCTGCCCAGTCCACCAGGAAGAACTGTCGGCCCCGTACGGTTTTCATGGCCACGATATCCCTTACCGCATAGATGTCGTCATCGGCAATAGGAGGAGGAGCCGAACTGGCAGCAGCGGAGAAGGGACCAAGGACAACCGGCTTGAGCAGGGAGACGTGGAAGGAGTTGGGTATCCTCATCGTGGCCGGGAGCTGCAGCTTGTAGGAGACCTCATTGATCTTGCTGAGGACTTTAAACAGCCCGATGTAGCGAGGTCCCAGCTTGTAGGATGGTAGCTTCAATCGGACGTACTTGGAAGCAAGCCAGACGAGATCTCCTGGAGAGAAACACGGAGGGTCCAGACGCCTCTTGTCGGCGTGTCTCTTCATCCGCAGGGAAGCACGTCCAAGGGACGCCTTGACAGAGTCCCAAATCGTTGCAAAGTCACGGGCTACAGCATCAGCAACAGGGACATCCGAGGAAGAGGATACAGGCAATGGAACGGAAGGCTGAAGTCCGTAAACGACATGGAAGGGAGAGCTGGAGGAGGACTCACTGACGTGGTGGTTATGGGAGAATTCAGCCCAAGGAAGAAGCATGGACCAGTCGTCATGATGGGCGTTGACGTAGTGACGTAAGAAGGAGGTCAAGATCTGATTGACCCGTTCCACTTGGCCGTTCGACTGAGGATGGTAGGCTGAAGAAAAGTCCAGAGTCACTCCCAGATGTTTGCAGAGAGCCCTCCAGAAGCGGGAGGTGAACTGAGTTCCTCTGTCGGACACAATGTGTGATGGAAAGCCATGCAAGCGGAAGATGTGTTGTATATAGGCGTCAGCGAGTTCCTGGGCAGAGGGCAGTCCAGCCATAGGGACGAAATGAGCCATTTTAGAGAACCGATCCACCACGACCCATATGACTGTGTGTCCGGAGGACAGTGGCAAGTCCGTAATAAAGTCCATCGCAATGTGTTGCCACGGAACTGAGGGTATAGGCAAAGGCAGAAGACGGCCATATGGCAGGTGTTTGGGCGTTTTGTTCCTGGCACAAGAGGAGCAGCCTGAGACAAAAGAAGCGACATCCGTCCGAAGGGATGGCCACCAGTAATGACGTACAATCGTACTCCAAGTTCTCTTCTGACCAGCATGACCGGCTATTTTCGAGGCATGGCCCCAGTGTAACACTTTTTGCCTGTCAGTCTCAGAGACATAGGTCTTCCCGGGCGGTATCTGGGCCAGGGAGACAGGAGTCACCGGAATGATTTTACTAGGGCAGATGATGGGCTGGGATGTCTCCTCCTCCTGCTCCATGGGCATGAATGACCTGGACAAGGCGTCAGCACGTACATTCTTGTCCGCGGGTCGGAAATGGAGCTGGAAATCGAATCTGGCAAAGAACAAGGACCACCTGGCTTGCCGTGGGTTCAGTCGCTGAGCAGACTGCAGGTATTCCAGGTTCTTGTGGTCCGTGTAAATAATAACGGGGTACACTGCTCCTTCCAGAAGGTAGCGCCATTCCTCCAGAGCCAGTTTGACTGCCAATAGCTCTCGGTCACCGATGGTGTAATTGCGTTCAGGCGCTGAGAAGCTCTTGGAGAAGAAACCGCAAGTCACCATCTTCCCGGAGGAGGACTTCTGCATGAGCACTGCTCCGGCTCCCGAGGAGGAGGCATCCACCTCCAAGGTGAACTGTCGGTTTAACTCCGGATGGTGGAGCACAGGAGAGGAGGCAAATGCCCGCTTCAGAGAGCCAAACGCGGCGTCGGCCGCAGGTGACCAGTCCTTTGGATTAGCCCCCTTCTTGGTCAAGGCGGAGAGAGGAGCAGTCAGAGCCGAGAAGTGAGGAATGAACTGGCGGTAATAGTTGGCGAATCCCAGAAAGCGTTGGATTGCCTTTAGTCCAGAAGGAGGAGGCCAGTTGAGAATGGAAGAGACCTTCTTCGGATCCATCTGCAGTCCGGTATCGGAGATGACGTAACCCAGGAAGGGAAGAGAAGACTGCTCGAAGACACACTTCTCGTACTTGGCATACAGACGATTCTCCCTCAGTCGTCGTAGTACCAGCTGCACGTTCTCTCTGTGAGTCTGGAGGTCCGGAGAAAAGACCAGGATGTCATCAAGATACACCACCACACAGACGTAGAGAAGGTCTCGGAACACGTCGTTCACCAATTCCTGAAAGACTGCTGGTGCGTTACATAGGCCGAAGGGCATCACACAGTATTCATAGTGCCCATCGCGAGTATTGAACGCGGTCTTCCATTCGTCCCCAGAGCGGATGCGGACCAGGTTGTAGGCACCCCGAAGATCCAACTTGGTGAACACACGAGCTCCTCTAAGTCGATCAAACAATTCAGGGATGAGCGGCAAGGGGTACTTGTTTTTCACGGTGATTTGGTTCAATCCCCGGTAGTCTATGCATGGGCATAGGTCACCTTCTTTCTTCTTAACAAAGAAGAAGCCTGCTCCAGCAGGAGAGGAGGATCTCCGAATGAATCCCCTTGCCAGGCTCTCTGTGATGTAAGTAGACATGGCCCTTGTTTCGGCAGGAGACAGCGGATATATCCGTCCTCGAGGTGGTGTAGTTCCCGGGAGCAGGTCGATGGCACAATCGTAAGGACGATGTGGCGGAAGTACCTCTGATTCCTTTTTGTCAAAGACGTCCGCGAAGGACCAATAGGCCGAGGGCAGTCCCGGTAGGGACTCTGGAACCGGAGGTCGTCGGATGGGTTGTATGGTCTTCAGACAGTTCTCATGGCAAGAAGAGCCCCATCGGGTGATTTCACCAGTGCCCCAGCTGACTGACGGTTCGTGTGTCCTTAACCAGGGGAGTCCCAGCAGGATTTGATGGGACATGTGTGGGAGGACGTAGAGAGCGATGTTCTCGGTGTGCAAGGCACCGATACGCAGTTCGATCGGCCTGGTGATCCACGAGATGGTGTCAGAGAGGGGTCTCCCATCCACGGAGGCAATCACGAGGGGTTTGTCGAGTGGAGTAACAGGCACCTGGTACTTGTCCACCGTGGCCTGCTGGATGAAATTGCCTGCTGCCCCAGAATCGAGGTACGCCTCGGCCGTGAACCGCGTCTCTCCCGTTGTCAGTTGAACAGTCCACGTAACCGGGTCTGAGAGAGTCCCATCACCTAGGGTGGCCTCTCCTACCAACCCTAGGCTTTGGAGTTTCCCGGCCTCTCTGGACAGGAGCGTAGAAGGTGTGTGCCCTCTCCGCAGTAGAAGCAGAGGCCCTTGGCGAGCCGCTCTGCTCGGCGTTGTTCAGACTGCCGCACACGGTCGATCTGCATGGGCTCGTGGACGGAGACACCAGATGCCGTTGACTGAAGTACGGCGGGCTTCTGCGGAGGAGAGGAATGCCATACCGGTCGTCTCTCACGGGACACCTCTTTGGATCGCTCCTGAAAGCGAATGTCCACTCGAGTCGCTAGGGTAATCAGGGCATCCAGGGTGGACGGTACGTCACGACCAGCCAGCTCATCTTTAATTCGACCCGAGAGTCCTTCCCAGAAGGCGGCGGTTAGAGCCTCGTTGTTCCACCCGAGTTCCGAAGCCAAGGTGCGAAAACGGATGGCATATTGACCCACCGTTAGAGTCCCCTGACGTAACCGGAGAAGAGATGAAGCAGAAGCGGAGGCGCGTCCGGGCTCGTCAAAGGTGCCACGAAATGCCTGCAGGAACTCCTGGATGTTCGTGGTCACAGGGTCCTCCTTCTCCCACAAGGGGTTCATCCACGCCAATGCCTCACCCTCTAGATGGGACATCATGAAGGCGACCTTGGCTTGGTCGGAGGCAAACAAATGCGGCAGCTGCGTGAAATGGAGGGAGCATTGGTTTATGAATCCCTTGCAGGTCTTGGGATCACCTGCGTACCGGGGTGGTGAGGCCAAACGAAGCCTGGAAGCATCCGAGGAGGCTGCCACGGGAGCTGGAGCCGTGGATTGTCTAGTGGAAGCCCGAGATGCTGAAGATGTAACCGACGCTTGTAGCGTGTTCAGGCGGGCGTCCACAGAAGACATAAAGTTCAGCATGCGGGTCTGAGTCTCACGCTGGCGTGTGAGTTCTTCCTGCAAGGCCGCTAGTGCTTCGGCGGGATCCATGGCCTGTTCTTACTGTTAGGGCCAGGTGGACGGGCAGACCCAGGAGGTGGATCCACTGGGCCGAACTCCTTGATGAAGGTAAGGGGTCCGGTAGCCGGAGCACTACAGGTAGCAGGACAGTCCGTGCAACAGAGTAGAATGGAGAAGTCCCTGGGACCACGGAGTCACTGATGGTAGTCCGGGTGACGGCGCTCAGGTTCGGAAGCCGAGATGTTGTCAGGCGGAGTCCGGAACCGATGGAGCGAGAGGACAGGTCACCACAGGGATCCGAGATGGAACGGACTGTCAGGATGGCAGATAGTCTGCGGTCGGGGTTCGGGATTCGGCAGGACCGGATGGCGAGGCAGGGTCGGCTCTAGAAGAGAGAGAGGTGAGTATCTCACAGGAACACAAGGAGACCTGACTCCTAGCTTGGGAAACACGAAGAACAGGCCCCGCCCACTTGGACACTAACCCCTTTTATACCCTGTACCTGTGTGCTCAATTTCCTGTCAGTGGACGCTGGCCCTTTAAGAAAGGGTCAATGACCGCGCGCGCGCCCTAACGCGCATGCGCGAGGCCCGGGTGCCAGAAGCCAGGGCAGGGAGCGGTGAGGAGGAAGCAGGAGAGCCGGGCTGGGGCTGAGTAGCCGACGGGCGCCGGGAGCGGGTACCAGGACGCCTGGGGACCGCAGGCAATGGAGGCTGGAGAGCGGGGAGCGGCGGACGCCGGACAGAGGAACCGGGGAGCAACGCAGGGAAGCCGGGGAGCGTGGCAGGTGAGCCGGGGAGCAGAGCAGGGGACCCGGAGAGCGTGACAGACACTAATACTCCTCTTACCTGCATACCTATTTTAATGTGCAAGCCATGTGGTAAGAGATGAGGAAGTGGACGTCCCTCTGATAGTGATGCAAACAAAAGGCCATGTGCCAGGGCAAACTGTGCCGGCTGCAAGAGAACAACAAACATAGACATCATCTAGATCTAACTTCCTGTCCCATTTTGCAGGTGAGCACAGGACACCGCTGTTGAAGAACAGTATAAACAGGTGGTTGGTTTGATATCAGATTTTGCTTCCAGTTTTTTTCCTGGCACCACCCTGTCTTCCACATGGTGCAGTCTCACTAGCCAAGAGTCTGAACACACAATCCTCATCTGATCCTCCTTTCTCCGATCATGGCAAGTCCAAGGAGACAACGGATCCCAGTCTTGGACACTCTGATGACACTCCTTTCTATTTATGGCATCTTATGGCCTCTTACCATGCATGTTTCAAGAGTGAGATCATGTGTGGTGATGCCCAAATATGTGAGGAACCAATGGTCACAAGAAGATGATGATAAGGAACAGTAATTACTGTCTCAAGAGGTGAATGATGATGAGACACAGATGCCAAGTCATTTTTAAGTCAACAAGTCAGGAGGAGGACCAGAGTAAAGAAGTGAAAGACAAGGTGGTGGACAATGAAGCAACAGGTCCAACCTTGCAAGGTGGCATGCGGAGGGAGCACAGCAGCACAGAGGGGGAAGGTATCTGCTATGTAACAACAGTCAGGAAGAGGCAGTGAGGTGGTCAGAGGGATAGAGTGGGCAGCTGTTCCCTAGAGCACCCACACATGACCAGACCCCAGGCCAAGGGTTAGGTGTTTCTCAATCTGACACTTTTTTACAGAAAAAGCAGACAAGAAACTGGTGATTTGCAATATGTGCCATACCAAGATCAACAGCCTTACCACTACTACTATGCTCGTGCACAAGTCATCCAAGCATCCAGCTAGGTAGGTCGAACGCATGTGTCTGCAATCAGTATTTACGGGTGACACCACTGTCTTTTCCCCTGTGCTATATGCCTGGCTATCACTTGTCCAGGACACAGGCACATATGCTTCCTGCCCTGCAACTGTAGTTGCATATTTGCAATCACCATTAGCAACACCACATCCACATACTTGTCCTAGCACAGTGTTCAGCTGTCTCTACCTGTGCGGTGTTTTCTCATTCACCCCTTGCTACCAAAAAAGGTATACAGTTTTTGCTTTCTCCTTTTCTTTTCTAGTCTAGCAGTCACACTCGTTACAAATTGTTAAAAAAATGTTTTCTGAGGCTCTCCTATACGTCTCATCCAGGGTATATTGAAGTGCATCTTCCTAATTTTTGGCAGCCCTTGCACTTAATGCATATGTTTTACCAGTCTAGGAGTCCCACACCAAAAAAATGGAAAAAAAAAAAATTCTAAGGCCCTTCTCTATGTCTCTTCCAGGGTTTATAATAGTGCCTCCTTCAAATTTTTGGCAGCTCTTGCACATAGTGCAAAAGCTTTACTAGCCTAGGAATCCCACTCCTTACAAATAGAAAGGAAAATTTCTGAGGCCCTCCTCTACATTTCTTCCAGGGTATATCGGAGAGACTCCTAATTTTTGGAAGCACTTGTACATAGTTCATACGCTTTACTTTGCAGGTAAAAATGGGTTACTGTCTCAACCTCTTGAGTCCCTGTGGAGCCACACAAAATGCATCTCTTGTGCCCCATGATGGGTTGGGGAAGTTTCCTCCATAAGGTTCAGGACTGGATTTTTCATTCACAAATGTTTCCCAGAAGATAAATGAAGATATATTTTAACCACTGCTTCAGCCAATTTGAAGCCACAGGGTGACCTGATGCCCTGGGGTGGCACAGGAAGAACCGGCGACAGAGGTCATAGATCCTTGAACAACCAAGGAGGAAAGATGAGGGAGACATACACCAGATCCAATAGCGGATGTTGAAGACTTTCAAAGGTCTGGGATAGTTTTATCAGACCTTTCCAGCGCCCAAGCCCTGATGCCGTAATTCTTTATTTGAAATAAAAAAAAGAAATAAAAATCACTCTTTCACCAGTTTATTAATCCCCAAAAAAACAGGTCTGACGTAATCCACACTAGGTCCCATGACGATTCCAGCTTTGCTACATTACTGAAGGCACAGCACACGATCATGGAACATGACTTTACACTATGAGGTTCAGGGAGAGACTGAGCAGCAGCAATGAGCGGTGACATCACCCCTGCTATTAGCAGTCACAGCTGGAGGTTCCCACAACCTTCCAGCTGTGATCGCAGGTAACCTGACCTCAGGTGACCTCAATGAACTCTCAATGAGTCACAGACCTTCATCTCCTGGCAGAAAACTACATTTTTTTTGCCAAGAGTTGCAGATTTGGTGCTAAAATATTTACACCATATTCCTGCATCCAGTCTATACCTCCTGGCAAAAAGACCCATCACTATTTCATGCGGTATGATGCGGTAGTGATGCAATATTTTGTCAAGAGGTGTAGATTGAGTGCAGGAATATAGTGTAAAAATTTCAGCAAATCTGCATCTCTTGGCCAAAAAATGCACAAAAATGGTTTTGATGCCGTCTTGGTGCAGTTTTCTTCCAGGAGGTAGACATTTGGTGCTGAAATGTCTGATAGTGATGCAGTTTTCTGCCAAGAGATGTAAGTCTGTGAACTCAGTGAGATTTCATTGAGGTTCCCTGAGTTCAGTTTACCTGTGGTCACAGATGGCGGGCCGTGGGAACCTCTAGCTGTGACCGCAAAGAACTTGAGTGACGCATGGCTCAGTCTTTGCCTGAAGCTCATAGTGGGTAGTCATGCTCCATGGTGCTCGCTGTGAATTCAGATGTAGCAGAGAAGGAAGCGTTGTGGGACCTCGTAGTTGGACCTGGATGTTTTGGGGGTTAATAAATAAACAGGGTTATTTTTTTTTCTTTTTTATTTCAAATAAAGGATTAGGATTTTTTAATAAAGGATTTTTCTGTGTTTTTGTGTTTATTTCTTTTTACTTATATATTAGTGGTGGGGGTCTCATAGACCCTCCACATAAGTAATCCAGGGCTTAGTTGCAGATGTGGGCTGCCATTTATCCCTTATTACCCCGATTGCCACAAGATTTATTTATTTATTTATTTAATTAGTTATTTATCACCAGCATAAGGACATAGATAATGTATGTGATTCCAACCAATCACAGACGTTGTCTCAGAGGGTAGGGATGTGGTCCGACGGCAGCCATTCAGAGAGGCCAGTGGAAGGGGAAAGCAGTGAATACAGATTACTGACAATTGTCGGACCTGAAATTAGCTCTGCAGCTGCGAGGACACAGTAAATATGTACTGCTTTACCACTTTTTTTTCTCTCTAATAGAGACCCCCACACACATCACTTTTTCCTCTCATTGAATTTAGTGGGGTCAGCAAGGATCAACGATCGGATCGGCTACAATCGTCAATCCAATCGCGATCTCAGATGGGATTGCTCATCTCTATTCATGATACAACCCTCTCTCTTAAATTCTTTTTTCCAGATCATCAGAGAATTGTTTGCCATGAGGTGCCATATTGAACTTTGAGTGACCAGTTTGAGAGAGTATGTGAGTGATAACACCAAATTTAACACACCTGCTCCCTATTCACACCTGCCATCTTGTAATACTACTGAGTCACATAACAGCAGGGAAGGAAAATGGCTGATTGTGCACAATTTGCTCATTTTCACTTAGGGGTGTACTCACTTTTGTTGCTAGCGGGTTTTTTTGTAAATGGCTGTGTTGAGTTACTTAGAGGGCACACAAATTTACAATGTTGTGCAATGTGTACACTGACTACTTTATATTGTATCAAAGTGTTATATGTTTAGTATTGTCCCATGAAAAAAATAATGAAATATTTACAAAAATGTGAGCGGTGTATTCGCCTTTGAAATGTAATGTATATATGTACACCCCCCAGGGGTAAATGTTTTTCAGTCCTTGCAGTTAGTACTTACTCTACCAGTCCTGGAGTCTCACTTATTACAAATGGGAAAATGTTTTTTTACTAAGGTTCTCCTCTACATCTCTTCCAGGGTGTATGGAATGCCTTCTTCTAATTTTTGATAGCCGTTCCACATAGTGCATATGTTTTACCAGTATAGGAGTCCATTGACTCCTGCTGCTGGTCAACCTCTTTACATTCTTCCCCTCTTTAATCATGGTTGTCCACCATCATTCAGCAAGCTGGAAAACACCAAAGATTAAATCCACAAAGAATAACATTGATTCTTTGCTTCTCTGGCAGTCAGATGTTTTATCTACTTTTCCTCCAGGTCATCATGACCCCAGTACCACTAAGAGTTCAATTTAATAACAACAGGCCCTTGGGCCAACAGTCCCCAACATAATGCTCCTGACTTTTTCTTCAACCCAGCACTACCTCGGGGTCTACAATACCCTACCAACCCAGAAGCAGTCTGTAGGACAAGGTGGCAGTCCAAGAAGGGCAAAATCCATTGGGTTTGGGGGCAAAATCATGGTAGGGAATTTGGGTAAAGTCTAAGCGGCATTTAGGCAAAGTCCATGGGCAAAATTAATAAAACAATAAAAGTCCAGGCATATCAGGCCTTAAGGGTTTTCCAAACAGTCCCTCCGGAACAAATCTCTTCCACCTTCAAATACAGTCTCCTTGAGGACTCTCTGTCCCCAACTTCTTATTAGGAGTAGGAGCACTCTGGAACTGGCCCCATCATTAATATACAATAAGGTAAAGAGTTGCACACTAGTTACAATGTATGGGGAAATAATGAAAAGCAGAACTGCTATAGGAATACTAGAATGAAAAATACAATGAACTATCTGAAAAATTGAAAAAACTTGAAAATGAAATATGCATAACTGCTATGAATAATAGGAATACATCTCTTATGTTTAGCCATTGTATTGAGAAATGCAAAAGAGCCCCAACACAACGCCAAGGTAATCTCTATTTTTGGGGTCCCTAACTTATGTGTAACCTCACCTGCAGTTAAAAAACTTGCTCTGTATAGGAAGCAAAGGACCTATAATATGGCCTATATAATATGGCCTTCTGCTAACTGAAAAAAAGTTAAGGGGTCACCTGTCTCCATCAGCCTTCTGATAGGTTCACCTCGGGGTCTGCACCCTCAAGAGATGCTGGCTTAAGAGTCTCTCACACTAGCTCTATTAGCTCCTCTCTGGACAAGAGTCTCTGACAAAATGGCCTAGGACAATGGCCTACGCACTTCCTGCACGCGTGGACCCACCTTTTCCAAGGCCGGTCCACTGATGAGCTTCCAGTCACTCTCTTCAACTCTGACCCTCTTTTCTTCATTAGTTGTAATGAATGCCGCCTTCTCCATCCCATCATTGTTTTGGAGCGTTTCTTCTATTTGTTATACAGCAGTGGTGGGAAGATCTTTACTTTCAACATAGTGTTCACTCAGTCAACAGCTTTAATTTTATTTTTCCCATCTTGTTCTGCTTTTCTTTCTCTCATTTCAATATCATCTGATGGAAATGAGTCTTCCTTCTGATCACATAAATCTCTACCACACTCCAAAACATGATAGCTTCTTGCTATGAATTTTTGGACAAATTCAAGCTGTGTATGGTCATCTGTAGACAGAAATTCACAAAATAATGCCAAATGTGACATGGCCCATGGCAGTGGTCATGAAAGAGGGCCTAATCAGCCATTTTTATAATGCAATTCACAATTTTTTTTAACATTTTCTAAAAATGTATTTTGAGGTCAACCTCTACTTTTCTTCCAGGGTGTATTGCAATCTCTCCTTTAATTTGTTTTCTAGGCCTTTCTCTTAGTATATAGGCTTTATTAGTATAGGAATCACAATCTTTTTAAAATTGTTAAAAAATTTAATCTGGGGCCATCCTCTACATGTATTCCAGGGTGTATTGCAATTCCTCTTTTAAATTTTTGCTAGGCCTTGCACTTAGTGCATAGGGTTTACCAGTATTGGAATCACAATCTTTTTAAAATTTTAAAAAATGTTATTCTGAGGACATGCTCTACATGACTTTGTATTGCAGTCCCTCCTTCTAATTTTTGGCAGCCCTTGTACTTAGTGCAAAAGCTTTATGAGTTTTAGAATCCCACTAACTATCAATTTTAACGGAATTTGTATGAGGCCCTCCTTTAGGTGAAATGCAGCGTGTATTGGAGTGTCTCCCCTTCTAATTTTGGGCAGTTCTTGCATTAACCGCATATGTGACACCCTGGCCTATTAGGTCGTCACAGGGTATTGTGCAATCTGCCATTCTGCACTGTATCCACTCCTCCTTGGTTACAGTCCCTGGCCTTTGGTGTTGCTAAGAACAAGCTAATCGAAATCCTAGAAACACTCTGCACCAAACCCACCAGACACACCAAAGGGTAGCCTGAAGGGAATAGGGCCGCCAACTTAGGGGATTGGTTAGGGAGAGTCAGGAGTGTCAGGAGCGGTCAGTTGTGTGGTGACTCTCATGAGGAAAGGTCACAAGTCAGTTGGAGTAGGTCAGGAGCTGGGCTCCTTGTTAATACTAGGTGGCAGATGTTGGTCTGGGCCTGGAAGGAGCTGGAACTCCGGTCGCAGGGTATCGTGTCAAGGGGCATGGAAATGCTGAGGAGGGCAGCCAGCGGCCTTGTGCCATCTCCGGGCAGGTGCCAGGGCACGACGGGGTACGTGGACCCTAGGCTGGGAAGTAGCTTCAAGCGTCCTGGTAATTCACCCAACGAGTACGAAGTCTTCAGGAATCGTTCTCCACCCACTCCAAAATCGGGGTACTAGCGCAATGAGGGGGATACGACTTTCCCAATACACAGTCCAGAAAATCCCAAGCGTGAACCCTGAGAGCAAGCTGACTCCGTTAGCCATACGGGTGAGTGGGACCCGACTAGTGCTATACTAAAGGGGCCAACCAGTAAGGAAGGTGCCAAAGGAAAGGTCACAGGCTAACAAGCAACACCATCGGGCACGGGTCCAGGCGTGCTCCCTCCCTGCTGCAGCGATGCGCAGAATTTCGGTTTACAAGTTGTCGGTGTCAGAGTTATTGGACTGAGTGAGTATGCAGTGACCCTTTCCTCCCCAACAGCATCCCCTTATTACCATCACCGAGCCCAACGGCATTCCCCCTACCCACGGAGGGGTTAAACACCTGGCTGCCACCCCATTGCCACCGGGCGCTCCCAACAGCAGCGGTGGTACTCTACTTTACCACACACCGTGGGTGGCGTCACGAACACTAAACATAAAACCCCCTGTAAATACCCCCCTTTTATTTCGAGTGGCCGTGCGAACCCTCCTGGGTCTGGAGACCCCTCGAGCCACCACGGATCCGGATCCAAGCAGTCTTGGCTGCTGATGCTGAGGCGGTACACCTCGAAACTTCTGGCGTCACGAACAGGATATGAGCAGGACTCACTTACCTGGGTGACGTGCGCCTTAGAGTCGAAAAACGCGAGTCAAAATTCCTCTACTCGCCAATTCTGCCATTTTCCACCATCTTCTCGCGCCAAAACACTGTCTTCCCTGTGAAAGCGTGCGAAGCCTAAGCCCCGCCCTTCGTCTTGCATGTGAGGCAGGAACCAGAAGTTCCCAGAGGGCCACAGCACGCGAAAGAGTGCTGAGTGAAAACCGAGGGGGCATGCCGGAATGTAACAACAGCGGAAGAGAAGCAGGGATGCCAAGACTCTGCCATAACGTTCCTGGACAACGCAGAGGCAAGATGGCGGAGCGGAGCTGGTCACTGGAACGTGCTGTTCCCGGGACGGCGACTTGGATAGAGGAAGAGATAGAACAACTGTGCAGGAGAATGCGGATGCAGTTCCTGTTCATACTAAACAACTGGAGGGTAATGATGAGGAGCCTGGCGATGGCGGTGCGAGCCCGTGAGATGGAAGTCCCACGAGAAGAGAGGGTAAGCAGTTTTCCAGTCCATGTCGATTACCCAAATCCGGCCATTGTAACTGAGGGATCTGGACCGCTCCTGCTCGCGGCGAGCATTCCACCGTCACCTTCCCTATCCTAGGTGGACGCTGAGCTGCTCACTCCAATCCCGGCAGCAGAACCTGCAGTGCTTGTATATGAGTCTCCAGCAGCAGAAACAACGGTCTCGACTATCATCCCAGTCATGACAGCGGTCATCTGGACCCCGGCCAGACCAGACCCGGCTACCTCACCGGGCCCGTCCTCAGAGGCAGAGCACCCGGACCCTGCAACCCCGGCTGTGGAGCAGTCAGTTTTTCAGTCTACAGCTATGGAAGTGGAGCCTAAAGATCCACCGGTTCCGCTACCGCGCAGCATCCCGACGGCTGTTGGGGCCGCAAGAGTCCACCTAAAGAAAGAGCCAGTTAGACAGCTGAGGCCGGATGCTGCCGCCCCCAGCTGGGAACAACACCAGCAACAATTGACACCGGTAGTGACAACTCCAGACCAACGGCAGCGGGAGATTGTTGCCCGTACAAAGACGGAGAAGGAGAATCTAAGGAAAGCCACATTTCGCGTCCGAGAGCCACAGAGAAGGGACCTCGTGCGGCGCTTCGACCCTAAGAAGGGGTGGAGTTTCCTCTGGGAAGCAAGTCTCCCCGATGAAGTCTTTGCAGCTCGAAGGGATATCGAGCAGCATCTCCCAAGGGATCACCCGGGCCGAAATCTGGAGCCAGGGGAGGTAGTCACCTATATCTGGCACTGGAGCGAGCGGGGCTGGTACGCCCTCGATGTGAAAAGGCTCGCTGTGGTAAATGAGCAAGTTGTGCCAGCTACCGCGGTCGATTACCAGTCTAACAGTGAGCGGCACTAGTAGATTGAAAATTTTATAACGCCAGTAGTTTTACGATGCCATAGAACTGTTAGGTATCGGTGTTTTCGATTGTTATTTTCCACAGTTTGTTGTTTTTCATGTAGAAATGTTAGCAAATGAATGCTTGAGTAACCAATTGCAAATGAACGAAGAAGTTACCTGATTGACAACCAGATTCCTTTACAGAGTGTACATCCGGTATATGGACTCCGTTACGTTTTATATATATAAGTAAAAATGGACCACAGTCATAGGACTGGCGTGACCAACACAAACTTGTGTAATGTATATAGTTGCACCTCCTGTACCAACCAGAGTCGGCTAAGACCACACCCGGGACCTTAACCTGGTCACGGACCCGCGGATAGGTTTGCAGGGGTCAGGTTTGTTTGGGTGGCGGGTTATTGGGATCCGGGACATTGGGACTGGATTGTCGCAGGAAGGGGCTGCAACGGAGCAAGTTGAGCCTCCGTTACTACTAAAACCGGTAGCGTCCCATCATTGGGCGATGAACTCTTCAACATGTTTAGTAACGTTTAAGAAAAGTGCCTCCCCTGCGTGGGATGAAAATTGCAAATAAAAATGTCAACCTTGTTTTGTATCTTTTCTACAGTTTAAAAAAAAAAAAATAAATAATAAACCTCTAGTGTCTTGTAGCTCGGGGACAAGCTATGTTTAACCAAGGGGGAATGTGTTGCCCTGGCCTATCAGGTCATCACAGGGTATTGTGCATTCTGCCCTTCTTCACGGTATCCAATCCTTCTTGGTTACGGGTCCCTGGCCTTTGGTGTTGCTAAGAAAAAGCTAATCGAAATCCTAGAAACACTCTGCACCACACCCACCAGACACACCAATAAGTAGCCTGAAGGGAATAGGGCCGCCCACTTGGGGGGTTGGTTAGGGAGAGTCAGGAGTGTCAGGAACAGTCAGTTGTTTGGTGACTCTCGTGAGGAATGGTCACAAGTCAGTTGGAGGAGGTTAGGAGCTGGGCTCCTTGTTAATACTAGGTGGCAGACGTTGGTCTGGGCCTGGTAGGAGCTGGAACCCCGGTCACAGGGGATCATGTCAACGAGGACGAAATCTTCAGGAATCGTTCTCCACCCGCTCCAAAATCGGGGTACTAGCGCAATGAGGGGGATAGGACTTTCCCAATACACAGTCCAGAAAATCCCAAGCGTGAACCCTGAGAGCAAGCTCACTCCATTAGCCATACGGGTGAGAGGGACCCGACTAGTTCTATACTAAAGGGGCCAACCAGTAAAGAAGGTGGCAAGGGAAAGGTCACAGGCTAACAAGCAACACCATCGGGCACGGGATCCAGGCGTGCTCCCTCCCTGCTGCAGCGGTGCTCAGAATTTCGGTTTACAAGTTTTCGTTGTCAGAGTTATAGGACTGAGTGAGTACGCAGTGACCCTTTCCTCCCCAACGGCATCCCCTTATTCCCATCACTGAGCCCCGGGGCATTCCCCCTACCCACGGAGGGGTTAAACACCTTGCAGCCACCCCATCGACACCGGGCACTCCCAATAGCAGTGGTGGTACTCCACCTTACCACACACCGTGGGTGGCGTCACGAACTCTAAACACAAAACCCCCTGTAAATATCCCCCTTTTATTTCGAATGGCCGCGCGACCCCTCCTGAGTCCGGAGACCCCTCGAGCCACCGCGGATCCGGATCTGAGCAGTCTTGGCTGCTGACGCTGGGGCGGTACACATAAGCTTTGAGAGTTTCAGAGTCCCTTCTCCATATGTTAAACAGGATGTATCTGACCATGTCACACAAACCACATACCCACATAAGGTAAGAAAATGTTCAAATTACATTTACTTGTTTATTTTTTTTTCACCATTGAAAGCAATATAAATGTGCAAAAATAGTGTAAAAACGCCATGTGTGAACATAACTGAAGGTTGTGGAGGAGGATATTTTTTTCTCTTTTTTTAATTTGCCTTATATACAAGTCATTTTACAAGAAAGATTGTTAGCTAATGATTTTTCCTGTAAAATCAATTTTTTGTTTGGTTTTGTATATTGTCAGTCTGTAAAACTGGAGTAATACTCTGACAACACTGTTCCCAGCAGCAACCTGGGAGTCAGAGATGCATCCAGGCTTCTTCACTATGCTGTTTCCATGCCATTTGAGCATTGGTTAAATCTATTTCAGTGATTTTCCTGCCCCCAAAACGTCCTGGCATGGTCTTTCAGGTAAAATGCTTGAGTTTCCCATTGACTTCCATTATACTCATTGAATTGAGTTGAACGCATCTGAGTATCTGACCTGCTCGATTCAAGTAATGAGCACTCAAACATTTTAGTGCTCGCTCATCGTTATTAGTAAAAACATAGATTATATCCCATAATACAGCCTAATGCCGGCGTTACACGGTACGATCTATCCTGCGATCGCACGATCAATCGCACCCACCCCCGTCGTTTGTGTGTCACGGGCAATTTGTTCCCCGTGGCGCACAAAGTCGTTAACCCCCGTCACACGCACTTACTTCCTGGACAACCTCACTATGGGCGGCGAACATCCTCTTCCTGAAGGGGGAGGGACGTTCGGCATCACAGCGACGTCACACAGCGGCCGGCCAGTAGAAGCGGAGGGGCGGAGATGAGCGGGATGTAAACATCCCGCCCACCTCCTTCCTTCCTCATTGCCGGAGGGAGGCAGGTAAGCTGCATTTCATCATTCCCGGGGTGTCACACGGAGCGACGAGTGATGAACAACCAGAGCACAGAAGGAGGACCGACATCTTGAAAATGAGCGACGTGTCGACGAGCAACGATAAGGTGAGTAGTTTTGCTCGTTCACAGTCGTTCGGAGGTGTCACACGGTACGATATGTCACACGATGCCGGATGTGCGTCACTAACGACGTGACCCCGACGACATATCGCCCGATATATCGTACCGTGTGACGCCAGCATAAGTCTGGGGAAACAGTGGCTAAAATTTTTATTATGATAATTGCCAATAAACTTTATTTACTAGAGCCCATATACGTTTATATATATATTATCGTATACTATGTAGTTTATGTCATCTGTGCATTTAAAGACTAGTCTAAAAAAGTTGGATAAGTTATATAGTTTCATAAAAAATATACTATTACCTTTTAAAACTGTCACGTTTTACAACAAAAAGAGGCAATGATTTAAATGAGCATCACTAACTAAGTTAAAGGACTCTAAACAAGAAAGTGAATATAAAATGATATGACTTATTAGTAGAGTTCACATAAAGTATATTAACTGTAAGAGACAGATAGGAGGGATGTTAATTGTACCTTCTAGATTATTTAAACGTTCCAATTGGAATAAAATGTTACTGCTTGAAGCAGATATAGGTGTAAATATCTGGATGTTTGCTCTGGTTTTTCTCATTTGGTTTAATAAAAGCCAAAGCAGACCATCTGGCTTATTTCAGACTTGGCTCTGTATTTACCTTTTCTGGCTTTGCCGCATAAGTCAATGGTTGCTAGGCACACGATTCCAGAAATTATTCTCTGTGACAACCAGGCACAAAATGTCATATATAAAGCGTTTCAAAGAAATAGCATTAGTTGGATTCAAAACTGAAGGCGTATGATGAGGAACAAAATGTTCATACCATCAATATTTCCTACTTAGATTAAAACAAATAGCATTAACCTCAACTCAAAAGATATAATTGAAATTCACGTAGGACGATCAGTTACCCAGACAAAGAACACTCCTTTTATAGTGTGGTCACTGCAAATTCAGACAGCCCTAGACTATTATATACCCATTTGTATTACTGTGTTTAA
Source organism: Anomaloglossus baeobatrachus (assembly GCF_048569485.1). Lineage (NCBI taxonomy): Eukaryota > Metazoa > Chordata > Amphibia > Anura > Aromobatidae > Anomaloglossus > Anomaloglossus baeobatrachus. Next base: position 284,993,431 of record NC_134355.1, on the reverse strand, counting down.
GACAGTATGTAAACACAGGCTAAGACATATATTTTGTGAGAAATAACAGAAAATTATCTTTTAAACATTTTACAAGTTTTAACTTTAGATACCAATATCTAACAATGGAAGAGCACTGAAATGGTTGAGTGGTCGTTACTCGAGCCAAGCTGGTCAGACACTCTGAAAAAGCACAACTTGAGTAATGAGTATAATGGAAGTCAATGACTGGGCAGTTCCACTCTCTACCACATATGTGGTGCCCCTAAGGGTCCAGTCGTCACAGAGGTACTGCACCTCAGCCAGAGGTGTGGTACCCCATTCTCTGGTAAGGATGGGGCACAGACCGTTGTCCACACATACCCATAGCCATAGCTACACCACTTCAGGCTATGGTTAGGGCAAGATTGCACCAGAGGGTGAGCAAAGCCCCTGAATTTGCCAGGCGGTGGAGCTTGGGTAGAGGGTGGTAGTGGAGGAACAGAGTAGAAGAACAGTGGAAAGAGTAGTGTAGAAACAGAGTGGAGAAGAATGGAGAGGAGAGGTCCTGAGGACTGGAGCCGGTGGAGCTCGTCTCAGGACAAGAAGAAAACCGGTGTAGAGGGACTAGGCTATAAGGGGGAACCAACCCCTAGGCTAGTGGAGAACAACCAGGTTCAGCTAGCAACTCGGAGGCTGAGGTATCTTTAAGTGCCGAAGCTACAGCCCCATGCTAATCCGTTGAAAAGGTAACCACATAGGGCTTGGAGATAGGGCAGAGGAGCCTTCCAGACAAGGCCTGCCCACACCGGCTCGGGGTACTGTGTGTGTGAGGCGCAGGGCAGGAAAGGCGAAGCTAGCGCAGGAAGATGACCTGAAAGGGACTGCAGAAAGGAACACCGGATAAATGCCTCCAATTTAGCTGGGGATTGGCTGGATCCCATTACCGCAGTACTCAGCACTCTGAGAGCAGTATTTGACTGGCCAGCCATGATAATCTGGAACTGCCAACTATGAGTAAACACCTCGTGACTGTACCCTGCTTGCTGTGTCCTGGATTCATTGCCTGTGCCAACAGCTCTAAGCCACACCAGCATACTTCCATCATAACCTATCCCGGTTGTCCTGGGGCCCTGCTCCACCTGTGGGGAGCTGTACCATCATTGCTGCATCACCATCTGCCCCAGCAGTCCCATCCAGCAGCATCGGCCATACATTGCCAGATACCACAGGTGGCGTCATGACTTATCCCCCTATAAATATCCCTCATTTAAACGACACTGCCAGGGTCACGGAGTCTGGCCCTGCCGCTGTGACCTCCCAACAGAACTGGCCCTGTTCCGAGTGCCCTACGGACCTGGTTGGCGTGTCACATACAGCTAGCCATAAATACATTTCCAGTTGAAGGAAGGTTTTTTTTAACACAGTACAGCCAAAAATGTTGTTTTAACTCCCAAAGAGAGCCATTCAGAGACTGCAAGTGGCTCTTACTGGGTGTCGGCTCACATCATGCAGTGAAGGGAGCCTGTGCTTTGTGGTTGATGTTTCACAAATAACAAATCGAGCACCCAAGATAAGCGACCAAGCACTGTGAGTACCTGATCACCTCGATGCTTGAGCGAGTGTCGAGCAGTGGTGAGCATGCTCGCTCATCATTATCAATATCATTACAGCCTAATTATGCCACAAAAAATATCCCTATCAATTATAGTAAAATTCTGAGCTCAATGTAAATCCATTTTTTTATTAAAAACTTAACTTCATGACTTTGATCCTAGGAGTCGAGGGTCACTGCATTCTCATAGTACCAAAAAGTAAAGCAAAGTGGAATAAAAAAAAATAAAAATTACAATCTTTCAACTAAAAAGTTTCAAAGAGTTGATTTTCACAAGTTATAATGAGAGAAAATGCACCAATAATTTGTTAGACAATATCTACTGCATTCAAAACCACCCCTTATGTGTTTGGAATCTACTGTGTGGGCACATATTATGTCATAGTAGGGAAAGAGTGTTTGACTTTTGGAGAGCAATGTTCACTGGAATAGATTAAGGATGTCAAACGCATTTGCAGAGCCACCAATGTGCCGAACAGCAGAACCCTACCACATATTACCCATATTTGGAAACTACACTGAGTGCTCAATTATTAGAGAATTTGTATTTTTGATGATGATAATAATAATAATAATAATAATAATATTCTTTATTTCTATAGCGCCAACATATTCCGCAGCGCTTTACAATTCAGGAGGCTCATATACATATACATATCATATACATAAACATATACAAACAAGTAACAATTATAGAAGATACAATATTTAAAGGGAAAAATGGCAACCCTGCTCGTGAGAGCTTACAATTTACAATGAGATGGGGGGAGGGGCAAGGTACAAGTGCTTATTTACAATGACAATCCAGCCATCTCATGGGGGATAGATAATGGCTTCCTGGACCAGTTGGCCAGAGCCTTGAGATGCATTTGGGTGCCATGGAGTTTGACGTGGGGCTATGTTCTGAAAAGTTGTAGAGGGATTAGGTGATATTTGTTTGGCTAGGGAGTGTGATAGGCCGCCCTAAAAAGATGCGTTTTTAGGGAGCGTCTGAAGCTGAGTAATTTATGTGATTTATCACCAAAAATATAGGTAAGCCCTTTTTTTTAATTATTTCATGAATTTCATGAAATAATTACAGAAAAACAACATGGGCTTCGCCTAATTTATGTGTCCAGCCAGGTATAACCAGCCAGGTTATTTATTTTAGTGATGATCAATTTATTATTTAAAAATAACAGCACTGTCAATCAATCCAGGTTAATGACCCTAAAACCTGAATATTTATAAGAGTAAGGTCAGTTCACACTGGCGTATAGAAAGCCTAGAACTCAAACAAGTGTTATTCAATGTTTTATCTGTTAGCACTCACTCAAATGTTATACTATGGTGCATTGGCAACTAGTACATAGCTGTCCCTAATTCCATTATTACCCAGCAAGCCACCTGGCACCAGGGCCACCAGAGTTGGATACAGCACCAGAAGATGACGTTCCTATGAATGCACCATTTTCTGGGGTGGCTGCGGACTGCAATTCGCAGTGGGGGGGAGCCCAGAAAGCTTGGGCTACCCTGTACTGCAGATTTCAGTCCCCAGCTGCTTAGTTGTACCTGGATGGACACATAAATTAGGCGAAGCCCATGTTGTTTTTCTGTAATTATTTCATGAAATTCATGAAATAATTAAAAAAAAGGGCTTCCCTATATTTTTGGTTCCCAGCCGGGTACAAATAGGCAGTTTGGGGTTGAGGGCAGCCCGTATCTGCCTGCTATACCTGGCTGGCATACAAAAATATGGTGAAGCCCATGTCAATTTTTTTAATTCATTAAAAAATAAAAAAAAACAAAAAAAAACAACATACAAACATATAACTCTGGGCTCCCGCTGCATTTTCTTTTGTTAGCTAAGGGTAACCCAAGCAGCTATTGGCTGCTGACCCCCACTGCTTGGTGTTACCTTCACTGGCAATGGAAAATCCAGGGAAGCCCCCTTTTTTTTTAAGTTTTTTGCCAAAAAAAACTAAATGATGTGGGCTTTGCCATATTTTTGTATGCTATCCAGGTACAGCAGGTAGGTACGGGCTGCCCCCAACCCCCAGCTGCCTATTTGTACTCGGCTGGGAACCAAAATTATAGGGAAGCCCTTTCTTTAATTATTTCATGAATTTCATGAAAAAAATTAAATAAAAAAAAATGACATGGGCTTCACCCAATTTTTGCCAGCCTGGTATAAAGAAGCAACTGGGGACTGGAATCCACAGTACAGTGTGGCCCAAGCTTTCTGGGGGGGGGGTCCCCGCGCTGAGAATTACAGCTGCCCCAGAAAATGGCACTTTCATAGAAGCGCCATCTTCTGGTGCTGTATCCAACTCTTCCAGAGACCCTTGTGCCGGGTGGCATGCTGGGTAATAAAGGGTTAATACCAGCTTTGTTTTACCAGCTGGTATTAATCCCGAGATTCTTAATGTCAGGCCAAGTTTGAGAATCTCCAATAAAGGGTTAAAAAAGACACCACACAGAGAAAAAATTCTTAATTACTGTAGAAATTACTGTAGAAATAAATACACAGACACACTTAGGGACTCCATCTTTATTATTCCCTCTCATCCTCCACGATCCTGGTCTTCTGTCTTCTTTCTTCTTCAACCGATGCAGCTCTACTATATCAGAAAGCACACTGATCCACAGTCAGCTAGTGTAGGGAGAGGTGCTGCTGAGCGAGGGACAGATTTGGTGTGTCAGAAAGAACGGGGAGAGGAAGAATTCTTATGCTTCCTGTGCTGTCAAATCACTCAATGAATGAGCAGAGACTGTGGGTTGGTAAGCGGTGACGTCATCACTGCCACCATTTTCATAGTAAATTAACTAGTGGATTACTATAGCAATGATCATCTGATTCCCGGCGCCGGTATTCACCGGCTCCTGCAGGAGTCAGTGCATAGCGGCACCGGTAAACAGGGAGGTAACTACTGCGGCTCATGCATGAGCCAGTAAATAGCTGCAACGGGAATCAGGTGATCAGAGATCATCATTGCTATAGTAACCCGCTAGTTAGGTTAATATAGCAATCGTGGCATCGGTGAAATCAACGCTTACCTATCCCCACTCTCTGCTCACTCATTGAGTGATTAGACAGCACGGGGAGCAGAAACGTTCTTCCTCCCCCCGTGCTTTTTGACACACAAAATATGTCCCTAGCTCAGCAGCAACTCTCCCTATACTAGCTGACTATGGATCAGAGTGACGAGCACAGCACATGGCTGTGGCATTACAGTGTGTAGCAGCCAATCCCTGCATGTTGGCTGACTCTGTATAGAGTGCTAATATTGAGGGAGGGGGAGCCGAGCATCTGCCCGAGCATCTCGTCGGTAGCCGGCGCTTGCCGAGTATTTCGAGTATTGCATGCATGCTCGCCCATCCCTAGTCATTACCATATTGCAGCCAATTCTCTCGAATAAGAGAATCATTGGATGCTATACACCAGTGTGAGCAGACTCTAAGGGCGGCTTTGCACGTTGCGACATTGCACGTGCGATGTCGATGGGGTCAAATCGAAAGTGAAGCACATCCAGCGTCGCAGTCGATATCGCAACGTGCAAATCCTTTTTGATACGATGAACGAGCGCAAAAGCGTCGTTATCGTATCATCGCTGCAGCCTCCGACATTTCCATAATGCCGGTGCAGTGACAGGTGCGATGTTGTTCCTCGCTGTGTGCGAAGCCGCAGGAGCGAGGAACTTCACCTTACCTGCCGCCGGCTGCAATGAGAAGGACGGAGGTGGGCGGGATGTTTACATCCTGCTCATCTCCGCCCCTCCACTTCAATTGGCCGCCTGCCGTGTGACGTCGCTGTGACGCCGCACGACCCGCCCCCTTAGGAAGGAGGCGGGTCGCCGGCCAGAGGGACGTCGCACGGCAGGTATGAGCGTGTGAAACTGCCGTAGCGATAATAATCGCTACGGCAGCTTTCACTAGATATTGCACGTGCGACGGGGGCGGGACTATCGCTGCAGCATCGGTAACACATTGTTACCGATGTCGCAGCGTGCAAAGCCCGCCTAAGGCTGTGTACACACATTGATTGTGTTTCTGCAGTGTTATTTCCTGACTTTTTTGCTTGCTAATTTGTCAGAAAATTGCAAGCACATCCTGAGGTCAGTAAAGTCAATGAGAATCCTGAAGTGTACTGCACACATTCAGGATTTTCTCCTTGCAGATTTGGTGCAGAAAATAATCTTTAGCATGGCCATTCTTTCTGCATTTTGGGCTGCATTTTTCAGCATTGAAAGCAATTGAATAAATGCATGGAAAAACGCATCGAAATGTGCATTTTGCGGCTGCAATTTTACTACCAAGAGATAAGGAAATGGTGCAGAAATTTCTGCAACATGTGCACATAGCCTAAAAGTGAAGTGAGGTTTTGTTTTTCCAAGGCCCCCTTCACACGCACGTGCCTCCGGTACATGTTAGGTCCATTCCTGCACGTACCGGAGACATGGGCACACGTACTCCAATGTTAATCAATGTATTGAGTTACACGTTAGTTTTTCCATACGGTGCGTGTGTCCGTGTGCGTGATAGGTTTGTTGGTGCGTTAAAAATGGAAGCATGACCATTTTTCTCCAGCATCACGGGTGTCACACGGAATGCAAACGGGCCACACGGAGATGTTGCATGTGATACGCGCCGGAGAAAACACACGTGTCTGAGGAAAAAAAAAAAACTTTACTCACCTTCTCCAGCCCTCCTGTCTCTGCCGCTGCTGTCACTTGCTGCCGACCGCCACTCATTATGCTCATTGAATATTCACTTCACTGCGGCCGGAAGCAGCAGCAACGAGGAGTTGGCAGGGCTGGAGACCGAAGATCAGAACCACGGACAGTGACGCCAGGGACAGGTGAGTAGAAAGTTCCTGTTCTCCGTGTGTTATCACGGATAACACACGGAGAACACACGTAGCCCATAAACACGGCTCACGGAGGCCAAAACTCACCTCTGACACGTCCGTGAAAAACGTGCGTGGTTTTTCACGGACGTGTGAATGAGGCCTTAGGAGAATATCTACAGTGGGGAAAAAAAGTATTTCATACACTGCCGATTTTGCAAGTTTTCCCACTTACAAGGACTGGAGAGGTCTGTAATTTTTATCGTAGGTACATCATTTCAACTGTGACAGACAGAATCCAGAAAAAATCCAAAAAATCACAATGTATCATTTTTAAATAATTAATTAGAATTTTATTGCATGAAATAAGTATTTGATCACCTGCCAACCAGCAAGAATTCTGACTCTCACAGACTTGTTATTTTTTCTTTAAGAAGCCCTCCTACTCTATACTCATTACCTATATTAATTGCACCTATTTGAACTCATTACATGTATAAAAGACACCTGTCCACACACTCAATAACTGACACTCCAACCTCTCCACAATGTCCAAGACCAAAGAGCAGTCTAAGAACGCCAGGGTCAAAATTGTAGACCTGCACAAATCTGGGATGGGCTACAAGACAATAGGCAAGCAGCTTGGTGAGAAGGCAACAACTGTTGGTGCAATTATTAGAAAATGTAAGAAACACAAGATGACTGTCAGTCTTACTTGGTCTGGAGTTTCATGCAAGAACTCACTTCATAGGATAAGGCTGAGTCAAAGAAAAGTTAGGAATCAGATCAGAACTACTTGGTTTGACCTAGTCAATGACCTGAAGAGAGCTTTGACCACAGTCACAAAGATTACTGTTAGTTACACACTACGTCATCATGGATTATAATCCTGCAGGGCACGTAAGGTCCTCTTGCTCACTCCAGGCATGTTAGAAATTCTACAATGACTATCTGGATGATCCAGAGGAGTCATGGAAGAAAGTCATGTGGTCAGATGAGAACAAAATAGAACTTTTTGATATCAACTCCACTTGCCGTGTTTGGAGGAAGGTGAAGGATGAGTACAACTCCAAGAACACCATCTCAACCATGAAGCATAGAGGAGGAAACATCATACTTTAGGGGTGCTTTCTCCTAAGCGGATATAACGACTGCACCATATTAAAGGGAGGATGTATGGGGTCATGTATTATCAACCTCCTTCCCTCAGTAAGAGCATTGAAGATGGGTCAAGGCTGGATCTTCCAACATGACAATGACCCAAAACACACAGCCAGGGCAACAAGGAGTGGCTCTGTAAGAAGCATTTTAAGGTCTTGTAGTGGCCTAGTCAGTCTTCAAACCTGAACCCAATAGAAAATCTTTGGAGGGAACTAAAACTTAGGGGCACTTTGCACACTACGACATCACAGGTGCGATGTCGGTGGGGTCAAATTGAAAGTGACGCACATCCGGCGTCGCAGGCGTTATCGTAGTGTGTAAATCCTTTATGATACGATTAACGAGCGCAAAAGCGTCGTAATCGTATCATTGGTGTAGCCTCGGTCATTTCCATGAATTGGGAAATACTGATGTAACGATGTTGTTCCTCGTTCCTGCGGCAGCACACATCTCTGTGTATGAAGCCGCAGGAGCGAGGAACATCTCCTATGTGCGTCCTGCGGCTCACGCCGGCTATGCGGAAAGAGGTGGGCGGGATGTTTACGTCCCGCTCATCTCCGCCCCTCCGCTTCTATTGGCCACCTGCCGTGTGACGTCACTACGTCTCCGCACGACCCGCCCCCTTAATAAGGAGGAGGTTTGCCGGCCAGAGCGACGTCGCAGGGCAGGTGAGTGCATGTGAAGCTGCCGTAGCGATAATGTTCGCTACGGCAGCTATCACCATGATATTGCAGCTGCGACGGGGGCGGGGACTATAGCGCATGGCATTGCAGCATCGGCTTGCGATGTCGTAGTGTGCAAAGGGCCCCTTAATGTTGCCCAATGACAGCCCTGAAACCTGAAAGATCTGGAGAAGATCTGTATGGAGGAGTGGGCCAAAATTCCTGCTGCAATGTGTGCAAACTAGGAAATGTCTGAACTCTGCAATTGCAAACAAAGGTTTCTGTAGAAATTATTAAGTTCTGTTTTTCTATCCAATACTTATTTTTTGCAATAAATTGCAAATTAATTATTTAAAAATCATAAAATGTGATTGTTTTTTATTCTGTTTGTCATAGTTGAAGTATACCTATGATAAAATTAGAGACCTCTCCATTCTTTGTAGTTGAGAAAACTTGCAGTGTATCAAATATTTATTTTCCACCCTCTCTATGTGTGCATAATTATTGGGCAACCATTACCGTGCAATTTCAATTATTTATTTTCATCTGTTAACCCCTTACCAACATATGACAAACTGGAACAGCAAATGCTGGCTTCCTGACTGATTTATTCAGCCATGATCTGCCTCTAACAGCTGAGGGTGAAGTGGAGCTCTGCCGCTGCTCTAAGGCCGGCTTCTCACTTGCGATTTTCTCGCAGTAGTGCAATGCGAGAAATTCTTGCATTGCACTCTGACACATGTTAATCAATGAGGCAGCTCCCATCTGCTATTTTTTTCTCAGTCCAAATCGGACTGAGAAAAAAATCGCAGCAGGCTGCTATTTGTAGAGTTTCACGCACGAGTCTCTCCAATGCAACTCTATGGGAGCGTGGAAAAAAAGTATGTGACACGGACCTGCACTCACACCATCCTAGTGACATTCGTTTTTCTAAATACATTAATCGCATGTTTCTCAAAACACTGGAAATGAGTGAGGTCTCACAATGTTGGTCAATCATAGAGATTGACCGACATTGTGAGGCCTCACTCATTTCCATTGTTTTGAGAAACGTGATTATTGTCAGTCAGTCTCTCCCTCTCGGTCTCTATTCTCTCTCTGTCGGTTGGTCTGTTGGTCGGTCTCTCTCTCTGTCGGTCGCTCTCTCTCTCTCTCTGTCCATGTTGGTCTATCGCTCTCCCCCCTCTCTCATACTCACCGATCACCGGCACGGCGCTGCACGGCTGTCACACTGCTCCGGCGGCTTCTCCCCTTTTGAAAATGCCAGCCGCTCATTATTCAATCTCGTATTCCCTGCTTTCCCCGACCACCGGCGCCTATGATTGGTTGCAGTCAGACGCACCCCACGATGAGTGACAGCTGCCTCACTGCAACCAATCACAGCTGCCAGTGGGCAAGTCTATATAATGCAGTAAAAAAAAAATTATTAAAAAAAAACGGCGTGCGGTTCCCCCCAATTTTAATACCAGCCAGGGTAAAGCCACATGGCTGCAGGCTGGTATTCTCAGGATGGGGAGCCCCACATTATGGGGAACCCTCCACCCTAACAATATCAGCCAGCAGCCGCCCGGAATAGCCGCATCCATTAGATGCGACTGTCCCGGGACTGTACCCGGCCATCCCGAATTCCCCTGGTGCGGTGGCAATCGAGGTAATAAGGAGTTAATGGCAGCAACCCATAGCTGCCACTAAGTCCTAGATTAATCATGGCAGGTGTCTCCCCGAGATATCGTCCATGATTAACCTGTAAGATTAAGAAAATTAAGACATACACCCAAAAATCCTTTATTTGAACTGAATAACAAAAAAAAACCAACCTCTTTCACCACTTTATTCAAGACCCCAAATACCCTTCCATGTCTGACGTAATCCACAAAGGTCCCTCGACGCTGTCAGCTCTGCTACATCAGAAGCTGACAGGGAGAGGCCACAGACCACGACCGCTCTCTGTGAGCTCCCCGCAGCGACTGAAGTGAGTCGTGCTATCAGCAATGACATCACTCAGGTTACCCGCGGCCACAGATCTCAGCGGGAGAATCTTCTGCTGTGGCCGCGGGTAACCTCAGTGACGGCACCGCTGATAGCGCGGCTCAATGCGGTCACTCAGGGGATTTGCGGTCACCGGTGAAGGTCTCCATGAAAGAGGGGGTAAAACCCTTGTGTTTATCATGATGTATCTTTTGTGAAAGACAGCATTTAGCTTATAGATTCAAAACTAAGGAAAAACATAAAAGTTTAAATCACCCTGCTTTTCCTCCATTAAAAATTAACAAATTAAGATAGAAAAAAAAAATACATTTCTGACATTTAAAAAAAAATAAAAATAAAAAAATCATTGATCTATATTGTTACCCTTCTTTTTAATAACACTCAAGCAGTCCATCCATGCAGTCTGTCAGTTTCTTAATCTGTTGACAATTAACTTAGCAAGTCGCACCAAAAACAGCACCCTGGTCACTGTTCTGAGAAGTGTATTGTTATCCTTCACTGTAAATCTCACTTTTAAGAAGGACCTACAAGGTCTTAGTAAGGTTTAGGTGAGGATGGAGCCATGTCATTATTTTTTCATCTGTAAAGTCTTTACTAGCAGCCAAGCTGTGGAGTGCTAGACTACATGCAATGGAGCATTGTCCTGCATACAAATCATTGTTTTCTTAAACCATTGCTTCTAAAACTGTCAGTAGGTTTGGGAAGTTAATTTTGAGTCCATATTTAACCTGAAATGGTCCATCTAGCTAATTTGTATTAAAACCAACCCATAGCATTACCCCACCTCTACCTTGCTGGCATCTGAGTGGAAATGAAGGTCTATGCCGATTACTGATGCAGCCACAGGCCCACCCATCTGGTCCGTCAAGAGTCACTCTCATCTCATCAGTCCATAAAACTGGAAAGAAACTTGGTAAAGATATTTTGTGACTCAGTCTTGATGTTTCCCCTTCTGTGTCTTATTCAGTGGTTGGTTTCAGTTTTCCTTACCTTGCCCATGTCTCTGGGTACTGAACACTTTGTGCTTCTGGCCCCTCCAGGAAGGGTATAGTTCTGCAATATGACAGCATTGGAGGATAATGGGTTCCTGGTAGTTTCATGGTTGATTTTTCTCAAACGTTTGGCAGGTAATCTGCATATTTTTTTTAATCGTGTTTTTTGCTACCATGTTAATTATGTTCAACAAAACTTTTGAATCGTGGTAATTTTCAATATGCTGCCTTCCTCTGATATCTTTTTAAGTTAAACCTGTCACCAGCATTTCCCCATATAAACTACAGCCAACAACTGTTAGTCCTTTATTACAGCATACTACAGTGCTGTATATATGTCCCCACTCGGCAATGAAAGGCAAAAAAAAAAATAGCTTGCATTATACTTAAAGACAACACGGTCTGGTCTGATGGGCCTCTCTGGTCTTAATCATGTGCCTTCTCTCTTCTTGCAATCACCGTCCTCCTTCTCTGCATTGTGTGGATGACGCGTCCTACATCATGTTCACAGTGTCCTCCATTCTGTTCTGCACAGGCATAGATCTCCCTGCCCTGCCAAGGTCAAAGTATTTTATTGTGCATGCACTGGTTGTCTTTGACCTTTCCCACACATGCGCACTACAGTACTTTGCTCTGCCCTCAGCAGAGGAGAAAGAAGTGCGCCCTCCTCATTACACAAATACACCTGATATGCTTCATCCAATAAGCATTCAAGATTAAACAGCTTGGAGTTTGAAAATCTGCATACGCTGGCCACAGATTACCCTCCTTCATACTTCAGGTTACATTAAACAAATGTTTAATGGGGTGGCATTTTATCACCTCTCTTCATGCAGGGGCTGATTCCAAAAGAGGTAAAAAAGCGAGAAGACACATACAGTATTTTGAGGTAGTCAGTGGTGTGACATGGAGGAGTGAAAATCTTTTGCTGTGGCCAGGTCCTGGTGCCTATGCATTGACCACAGAGATTGAAGCTGGGTACCCATGTAACAGTCGTGACACCCATCATCTGAATCTTAGAAACTATCAGAGGGACTATTGTTGCTGGCTAGAGCTGGATATACTTCCTATGTTTGTGATATCCATCGTCTGGAGCAACATAAGGACTTTGGGTGCTGTAAGACCACGTACAAACGAAATAAAAATGATTGTATCGGTAACCTGCTTAGCTAATTAATACATCTCACAACCTCAAATCTTCACATGACCGTTGATCTTAATCTTTCAAGAGTGTGTATGATGCCCCAATTCATAATTCTTAGAGGGCTTCAGTCGCCACAGGGTACTGCACCTCACTTAAGGTGCAGTTTTAATTCAGGGTAAGGAGGAGGTTATTCACCGGTGTTTATCACATTGCATACAACATACAGCTTAGTAGCCAACAACTGGGACTGGACTAGAGGTGGCCGTCATGGAAACGGGACTTTCCACTGACTGGTAAGCACCTCGGGGGTGGAGCTACACACTGGAGAGTAAGGTTGCACACAAACACTGATGGAGAACAATCTGAGACAGGGAACATATGAGACGCAGAAGTTACACGGTCGCTGAAGGGAGAGCTCCTTAGCTCCCTTGGGACCGGCGTGGACGGGGTGCGGAGCCCTAGGTTAGGGGGAACTTTATGTCCTTCTGACAAATCCGCTGGGTGAGGGGATTCCACGTCCCTTCGCCCACCTTAGTGCTGGGGGCACAGCAGCAGATAGAGCCAGGAGTTGCGATCACGATTCAGCCCATCACAGACTTGTGCTGCCTGTTACATGGGAGGTGACCTTAACCCAGGACAAGAGTCTCTGTAAAGCTATATGCAACGGGGATTCATCTAACACAGCGCAGAGAGGAAGGGCTCACAGTTCACTACACCGGCGGTGGCCTCCGAATTATCCAAGATCGACTGAGGCCCATCATGGTGGAAACCGGCACTCCAAGGGTGACGATATTACAGTGAGTAAAGAACTTGAACCGCAATTCCTGGTGTCGTCCCCATCATTGCCGGCGCCATCAGCCACTACTACCACCATCATCTTCCCTGGGGCCTAGCTCTACCTGTGGAGAATTGCAACATCTGAGCTGCGTTACCATCGGTCCCAGAAGAGAGAGACATTCCACAGTGGTGGCTCCCCTCATAGCCGCATACCACACGTGGCATCACTAGAACTACTCCCAACATCCCCAACCCCTCTCATCTTTTATTGACACTGATGGGGTCACAGAACTGGGCCAGGCCGCTGTGACATCCGAAACCAGTCCGGTGCCGGGTGGAAAAGAGACCCCATGGGGTGCATCAGATACCTCAAGTTATCTTATATATACAGTATATATATATATATATATATATACATATATATATATATATAATTGCCTTATTCTCTCTGTCTGTGTCACAGGCGGAGGGGCTCACTCACCACGCTCGGGTCCGGGGCTTCTGCTGCTGCTGCTCGGGGACTCGAGCAGCGCTCCTCACCCGTGAGTGAAAAGGGATGGTTTGTTTAGGGGGAGAGTTTGTGACGCCACCCACGGGATGTGGTGATGATGGCACCACCGCTGCTGGTAATGGGGATCCCGTGAGAGATGGTAGGGAGCAGCTCAGATGTTGTCCCCTCCGTGGGTAGGGATCGGTGCTCCCGGGGCCCGGTGATGTAACGGGGAGGCTGGCTGGCCGGGGTGCAGGGTTGCAGGGACAGCGCGGCGCGGTGCCGGATGGCACTGGTGTACTCACTCAGACCATTAATGACAGAGTCTCTGGTAAACCAAACGGCCGGATTGACGGGTCCCGCAGCCGGCTGCAGTGTTGATGTGCTCTCCCCGGACGGCTGTCTTTCCCTGCACCTGTGTAAACTGTGTTGAGTCCGATGGTTTCCCAACGGTAGTCCGCTCCCCGGCGTATAGGTACCATAGGAGCCCTCTTGCCCGCAGGCGCTGGCCCTTGGATCTCTAGCCTGTGGCGGTGGCTGTATATCCTCACGGTGTGGACTGTTGCCTTCTGTCGGGACTTGGTTGTTAGGAAACCCCTGGGGATCCGGTCACACTCGGATTTGACCGTGTCGGCAGCTCCAAGCCTGGTCGGGGTCCGATGGACCTGCCTGTGTGCTTTATAAGGATAAGGCTGCACATCAAACTTAGATAATAGTATAATGCCTCAAGCATATGGAAAAATATTGGAAAATACAATGAAAAATGCTACTTGCTAATTTGAACATATGAATAATGAATTGCATACCTGCCATGAATATTAGGAAAAAGGAGATATTTAGCAATCGCAATGATCAATGTAACTGAGCCCCAAAACCTCGTCAAGTTATATCTCTATATTGGGGTCCCTAGCTCTGTGACCCTAACTGTGTGTCATCTCATTCCAATTAAAAACTGCTGTGGGTGGAGAGGGGTAACTGAGGACTTTCTTATATAGGAGATGGAAAAAACATGGCCGAAAGGGGCAGAGCTGTGTTCACATTCAGAAAAAAACTACATATAACTGAATAGGATAACTGAAGTGAGCACTAATATATATATTATGAGTGCAAGCCAAAAAATACATACCATATAAGGATAAGGCTGCACATCAAACTTAGATAATAGTATAATGCCTCAAGCATATGGAAAAATATTGGAAAATACAATGAAAAATGCTACTTGCTAATTTGAACTTGTGAATAATGAATTGCATACCTGCCATGAATATTAGGAAAAAGGAGATATTTAGCAATCGCATTGATCAATGTAACTGAGCCCCAAAACCTCGTCAAGGTATATCTCTATATTGGGATCCCTAGCTCTGTGACCCTAACTGTGTGTCATCTCATTGCAATTAAAAACTGCTGTGGGTGGAGAGGGGTAACTAAGGACTTTCTTATATAGGAGATGGAAAAAACATGGCCGAAAGGGGTGGAGCTGTGTTCACATTCAGAAAAAAACTACATATAACTGAATAGGATAACTGAAGTGAGCACTAATATATATGTTATGAGTGCAAGCCAAAAAATACATACCATATAAGGATAAGGCTGCACATCAAACTTAGATAATAGTATAATGCCTCAAGCATATGGAAAAATATTGGAAAATACAATGAAAAATGCTACTTGCTAATTTGAACATGTGAATAATGAATTGCATACCTGCCATGAATATCAGGAAAAAGGAGATATGTAGCAATCGCATTGATCAATGTAACTGAGCCCCAAAACCTCGTCAAGGTATATCTCTATATTGGGGTCCCTAGCTCTGTGACCCTAACTGTGTGTCATCTCATTGCAATTAAAAACTGCTGTGGGTGGAGAGGGGTGACTAAGGACTTTCTTATATAGGAGATGGAAAAAATTTTAATTGCAATGAGATGACACACAGTTAGGTAGCATTTTTCATTGTATTTTCCAATATTTTTCTATATGCTTGAGGCATTATACTATTATCTAAGTTTGATGTGCAGCCTTATCCTTATATGGTATGTATTTTTTGGCTTGCACTCATAATATATATATATTAGTGCTCATTTCAGTTATCCTATTCAGTTATATGTAGTTTTTTTCTGAATGTGAACACAGCTCCGCCCCTTTCGGCCATGTTTTTTCCATCTCCTATATAAGAAAGTCCTTAGTTACCCCTCTCCACCCACAGCAGTTTTTAATTGCAATGAGATGACACACAGTTAGGGTCACAGAGCTAGGGACCCCAATATAGAGATATACCTTGACGAGGTTTTGGGGCTCAGTTACATTGATCAATGCGATTGCTACATATCTCCTTTTTCCTGATATTCATGGCAAGTATGCAATTCATTATTCACATGTTCAAATTAGCAAGTAGCATTTTTCATTGTATTTTCCAATATTTTTCCATATGCTTGAGGCATTATACTATTATCTAAGTTGTATGTGCAGCCTTATCCTTATATGGTATGTATTTTTTGGCTTGCACTCATAATATATATATTAGCGCTCACTTCAGTTATCCTATTCAGCTGCCTGTGTGCTTGACTTCACTCCACTCCCCAGTTCGGTACTGGTGGGCCACCGCCCAATCCCAGTCCTACGACTCTGCAGAGATCCGTCAACTCCTGCAGACGGCCACCACCGTCTGCCAACCTTGCTGTCAGTGCCTGGGCTCCAACCCAGACACTTGCAGTTTGTGTCCTCTCACTTTCACCTCCAAACACTAACTACTTCTTTTCCCGCCTCCAGACCTGTGAACTCCTCGGTGGGTGGGGCCAACCGCCTGGCTCCGCCCCACCTGGTGTGGACATCAGGCTCTGGAGGGAGGCCACAAGGGTTTTTTGTCTGACTGCTGTAACTGCCTAGGGTGGGGGGTGTGAATGTTGCTATGTCTGTGACTACCTGGCTAGTCCAGGGCATCACATCTGTCTATCTGTCACCAAAATTACGTCATTACAGTGACAACCGTCACATTGCTATTGTATGTAAAGCGCTGTGGAATTAATAGCACTATATAAATGAATAAAATTATTATTATTATTATTGGCCGCTGGGTTCGGCCTGGCCCTGCCACTGCATGGATTGGCCGCTCGGCTTGGCCTGGCCCCACCCCCTGCACGATTGGCCACTCGGCCAGGCCTCGTTGCCCCGCACGCATTGGCCGCTTGGCCAGGCCCCGCCCCCTCACACATTGGACGCTCTGCCTGGCCCCGCCCCCCGCACGCATTCCCCAAACCCACACGGAGCCCCGACTCCCAGGTGAGTGCTGCACCCCCGGGAGCCCACACCGGCAACCCAGCCGAGACATACCCTTGCGTTGCTGGGTTTGCCGGCGTACCCTGGTAACCATGGTACACATCGGGTAACCATGGAAACCACTTTGCTTAATTACCCGATTGTGTACCATGGTTACCAGCGTATGCCGTCTCCCTGCACATTCAGATCGTTGATCACCCGCTGTCAAACACGCCTATGCGTGCTGCACAGCAGGAGACCAACAAACAAAAAGTGAACCAGCACTGTCGCTTTGAATAGTTACCTGATGTGTACCATGTTTACTAGCTTACCCCAGCTCCCGGCACACGTGTCCCGGAGTCGGCTATGCTGGTAACCATGATACACATCGGGTAACTATGGAAACCGCTTTGCATAGTTGCCCGCTCGGCCACTCCCCCGCACACTTTGCCCGCTCGGCCACGCTCCCAGCACACACTTCCCGCTCGACCACACCCCACACACACTCTGCCCACTCGGCCATGCCCCCCACACACTCTGCCTGCTCGGCCACGCCCCCCCACACACTGCCCACTCGGCCATGCCCCCCACACACTCTGCCTACTCGGCCACGGCCCCCACACACATTGGGCACCTATACACCTCCCCCCCAGGTCTACTCCACCTAATAGACACCCACTCTGCCCGCTCGGCCATGCCCCCACACACACTCTGCCCACTTGGCCACGCCCCCCACACACATTGGGCACCTATACACCTCCCTTCAGGACTACTCCACCTATTAGACACCTCCATTATAAAAAGTTTGAGCAGCAAAAATGGATTTCATTGAAAGTAAACAGGCAACAACTTCAATTAGTGTAAATATATAAGAAAAGACAGAAGTCTTTAAATTTGCCTAAATATATCCATACATCCCATGATCACAAAGATAAACAGGAAAAAGCTGTATAATGAACATAGAAATTTATTAGAACATAGAGTACATAGGATATAAAACTACAGAGAAATATATCATGACCAGGAAAATGACATAAAAAGGTGAAAAACACCCCATGTGGGGCCACATGCCAAGACAATGTATATACTTGCTCCCTGATTAAAAAGTGCTGAGTGAGAAAATCACATATACAAGTAAGAAAGCCGTTTGCAGCAAAGCACCTTACTACATACACTGAACAAAGTCAGAGGGCTGCATGCTGCAAGACAGTAAAGCATGAGTATCACCATAGCACTACATTTAAAGTGAGGGAGCTTACCAGGATAAAACACCTTTCATGTGGACACACATGGGGACAAGTTCCAACACGAGTTTCATGTGACTTCCTCAGGGGACCGTTCCTGGTCATGATATATTTCTCTGTACTTTTATATCCCATGTACTCTATGTTCTAATAAATTTCTATGTTCATTATAGAGGTTTTTCCTGTT
Organism: Anomaloglossus baeobatrachus; assembly: GCF_048569485.1. Lineage (NCBI taxonomy): Eukaryota > Metazoa > Chordata > Amphibia > Anura > Aromobatidae > Anomaloglossus > Anomaloglossus baeobatrachus. The sequence continues at coordinate 284,975,135 of NC_134355.1, read as the reverse complement.
TATCTTTGTGATCATGGAATGTATGGATATATTTAGGCAAATTTAAAGACTCCTGTCTTTTCTTATATATTAGACACCTCCCCCCAGGACTACTCCTCCTATTAGACTCCTCTCCCCCCAGGTCTACTCCTCCTATTATCCTCCTCTCCCCCCATGACTACTCCTCCTATTAGACTCCTCTCCCCCAGGACTACTCCTACTATTAGACTCCTCCTCCCAGGACTACTCCTCCTATTAGACTCCTCTCCCCCCAGGACTACTCCTCCTATTATACTCCTCTCCCCCCAGGACTACTCCTTCTATTATCCTCCTCTCCCCCCAGGACTATTCCTCCTATTATTCTCCTCACCTCCAGGACTACTCCTCCTATTATACTCCTCTCCCCCCAGGACTACTCCTCCTATTAGACTCCTCTCCCCCCCAGGGCTACTCCTCCTATTATCCTCCTCTCTCCCCAGGACTACTCCTCCTATTATACTCCTCACCTCCAGGACTACTACTCCTATTATACTCCTCTCCCCCAGGAATACTCCTTCTATTATCCTCCTCTCTCCCCAGGACTACTCCTCCTATTATACTCCTTCCCCCCAGGACTACTCATCCTATTATCCTCCTCTCTCCCCAGGACTACTCCTCCTATTATACTCCACTGTCCCCAGGACTACTCCTCCAACACACACACTGCACAATACATACCTCCCCCCAAAACACACACACAACCACACAAACCGCGCAACACACACAGCACCACACACAAGCAACGCTGCAGACACACAGCGCTCCACAAGCAACGCAACACACACAACGTAACACACAAACAACACCGCTCTCACACACCCCCACACCCAGACAACACCCAGAACATTTACAGCGCCCTACACAAACACTTGGCAACTACACACAACAACATCTATATGACTTCTTGTCCCGATTGCGGGGAGGGGGGCTTGGGGGAGGAGGTACTGTCACGCTCCCCGGGTCCCGACGCCATCACGCACTCACTGCTCCGGTCCCCGGTCCTCCTGCCACCAGCCACTAGAGATGAGCGAACTGGTCCCGGTTCGGCTCGAGTTCGGTTCGGCGAACGTTCGACGAACCGAACTCGAACTGCATAAGAAACAATGGCAGGCAATCACAAACACATAAAAACACCTAGAAAACACCCTCAAAGGTGTCCAAAAGGTGACAAACAACTCACAACACAACACAAACACATGGGAAAGTGAAAAGGACATATACTCATGCGAAAACAAAAGAGCAGGACAAGGAAAAAGAGGAGGACACACAGATATGAGTATATGCAAGGGAACATCGATGCCATTACTGTGCAACTTGAGCCCTGCTCATTTTAGGCTTCCAATCTGGATAAATTGCCTGAGCTCATCACGTATGCTTTGGGGATCTTGTTGTGTCCCGCAGCCAGCGTTTTCTCGGAACGTGTCCTCAGTGCTGCTGGGGGTGTGCTGACAGCTAAGCACACGCATCTGTCCACTGACAATGTGGACAGACTAACGTTCACCAAGATGAACAAGTCATGGCTCTCAGAGGACTTTTCGAGAGGCAAAAAGGGCGGAGCGCACCACTACAATGAAAAATGAATGAGTCAAGAGAAGGTGCACCCTGGTGCAGGGAGGAAGACAAGTGCAAAAAAAAGGGGGACAGATCCTGCACACAAAATCAGGGGCACACTGGGTGAATACAATAAACAAAGAACACCTTTATTGGGTACATAGCAATGACATGTTAAAAACATTAAAAACAAACATGAAGACAAGAAACATCCATTTGGCGGAGCCAAGCCCAACAATATCACACCAAAGTACCAATATGTATATGAGGAAAAAATCAAACAGCATAAATAGTATAAAATACACTAAATTTGTGCAGTATCAAATATCATATGTCATGAGAATCCTCTGGTGATATTATAGCATAATCAACCTGCGTAAATAAAGTGCATAAAGCCTATATCATGAAGCCAACAAGGAGCCAAGTATATTGGTGGCTATAAATGGTTGATGTACATGCAGTCACAGCGGACATAGATGCCCTGGAAAAACCAGTAAGTAAACGTGATATCACAATAGCGAAATGGCACCAGAGCATATGTGCAACAAGGTGGTAAAAACACAATCACTGTGGCGCAAAAGCATATATAAGCCCAAAATAAGAGGGCATAAACATTCAGCCAAGGGGTGCAAACCTATGTGAGCCGGAGATGGAAAACAGAAAGCTCCAAGGGCTGCATGGTGATACAATCAATACCAAAATATGGCATGAGAAGCAGGGCAAATAGATGGTGGCAAGGGGGTCACCAGAGGGAAATAAAGGAGGTCAAATGCACATGGCCTGAGGTGGGGCAAGGCAAGAGTAACCGCTCAAAGTGGACGGCCCGACGCGTATCGCCGCAAGGGCGGCTTCATCAGGGAAAGTAAAACAAATACCCAACGGAGGAGTATATATGTACATAAATAAATTAGGTGAACACACGCACCTGTGCAGCAGCAAAGCAGGGTGCAATCAGCGCTGTGCAACATCACATGGCAATATGGTGGCATGATGATCAGCCGGCCGGGAGTGAGGCCACAATACTGGCGCGATAGTGTGGTCTGCGCGCCTGCGCAGTACATGGGGACGGAATGGCAAGAGGATCAAAAGAAAAACTGCTGAGCACAGAGCAGGAGGAGCGCGCATGCGCAGAATATGTAAACAAGACGCACATGGTGGAGTCGGCGCGGTGCAGAGGTACAAAACCACCGCGTCAGATCGCCCACTGTTAGCAATGATAGCACACGGGTTCACAAAGAATAACCCTGTGTGTGAGGGCATCTCCCACCTGAGGGCAGAACAATGGGAGGATACCAACAAGAAAAGGACCAGATAATAAATAGAAATATAATAACTTTATAATGGAAAAACAGTGTGGGCCCACACAGACAGACATGTTAGTATGAGAAGACGCATACAAAGATCAATATATATAATGGATATGACCCTATCTATGCAGTAATTGCATGAGGAAGAATAAGGCAATATAGACAGTTATTAATGGGCATTTTAAACCTAAGCCATTTTTTATTGTTGTATAGCAAAGGCGGATGTACCAGTCAAAGAAAATAGCCAGACATGAAATGAATCATGGCACATACGATGGTGCATAAGTATGATGAAAACTTATGCGCAAAATGGTACAAATGAGCTGCAAATAGTACAGGCAAGCACGCACGTGCCCACATACCCATGTACGCATGTGCGTGCCCGGCATTGCGCAAAAGTAACAGCAGGGTGGCCACAATTGGGACGCAAAACCCATTATAACAATAGTAATATGTTTATAGCTGTACAGAAAAAGCATGTAAAAATGGTGACAATTGGGACAAGCTGCCCATAGTGACGATGATATATTTGATACTGCACAGAAATATCGAATGTGTCGCCACAATTGCGGTATAATACCCATAGAAACAATGGCAATACACTTAATGCTGCGCCGAAGTATCATAAAGACAAATGTGTCATAACAACTAAGGACACTTGCAGGTGAGCAACCAGATGGCATGATAACAAGAGAACGGAATTCAGGATGCACGAAGAAGAAGCCAGCCCATGGGATGCCGTATTCATGATGTTTTCCAAACTCATGGACATGGGTTGGATAAACCAGGTCCAGTGTTCCACTTGAGCAGAAATCCAAGGGTAGGCAAAAACCTGTAGATCCACAGAAAAATTTAAGCAGAAATGTGCCTAAGGAAGAGAAAAAGGAAAACAAAGGAATAATTTAGAAAATTTAAATGAAAAGAACGTGACATGAAGGTGACATGTTATGGTAAAGTCCAGAAACAAGGGCAGTAGATCAACCAAGAAAACCAGTGAAGAGGAGTTCCTCATTCAACCCAAATGGGGTCATGGAATTCAATCTGAAGATCCATCGTGATTCGTTTTGGAGGAGCCATCTAGTGCAGGTGCCCCCTCTGGCATTGGTGCTGCATTTTTGTAGCCCATACACACGGATACCACGTGGGCTACCCCGATGTTGTTGCAAAAAGTGTGCTGCCACTGAGGTGATGGATTTACCTTTTAGAGAATCCGAGGCTGCCAGATTGATTGTCGAGATGTGTTTCTGAATCCTCTTCCTGAGTTCTTGTGTAGTCTGCCCCACATATACTTTGTCACAAGGGCATACGATACAGTAAATTACATTCTTAGTCTTACAGTTAATGTAAGACTTGGAATAATTCGTAGAATCCTGTGGATTGTAAAAGACATCATGGGTAGCCCTCATGAAGCCACAAATGTTACAGTCACCACATGGAAAAGAACCTTTGAGGATAACACCACGATGCAATCTGGTCGTGGGTCTGACAAAGTGACTACAAGTCAGGAGGTCCCTGAGATTGGGTGCCCGACGTGCAGTAATAAGAGGTTGTGGAGAGACCACCAACGAAGTCTGTGTATCTGTGGTAAGAATAGGCCAGTGTCTTTGTAAAATATCTCTCACCTGTTTCCATTCGTCGTTAAACGTGGTTATAAACCTGACACAATTGTCCTTAAATTTCGGTTTAGGTCTGACGAGGGATGCTTGCGTTTCACTTTTAGCCTTTTGGTATGCCTGAGAGATTATCTTCTTGGGGTAGTCTCGATCCAAAAACCTGGAGGTAAGATGGATGGAAGCTCGTAAAATGGAGCAAGCTGTTAGTTGCTGTGGCCTTCCTATATAGATTTGTAGAGAGGCCATCGTCCTTGATGGAAACCTCCAGGTCCAGGAAATATACCGCTGTAGACGAGATATGATGGGAGAGAAGAATGTTAAAATTGTTGACATTCAAGCTGGAGATAAAGGCATGGCACTCTTCCTCAAGGCCGTCCCATATAAAGATGATGTCATCAATATAGCGATACCAGTGAGGCACATGTTCTTTAAATGCCTGGGATTGAAAGACAATGGTTGACTCCCACCAACCTAAAAAAAGGTTGGCAAAGGAAGGCGCACAGCGAGCACCCATTGCCACTCCTGAGACCTGTCTATAGTATGTCCTGTCAAAAAGGAAATAATTATGACATAGGACAAAATCAAGGAGGTCAATCAGGAAAGAGTCATGCATGCGGTCAGAGCGGAGTTGTAAGTCCAAAAAATGTGTGACCGCATGCATGCCATCTGGGTGTCGAATGCTGGTATACAGTGATTCAACATCACATGTTACCAAGAGAGCACCAGGGGGAAGAGAGATTCCTCTGCAGATTTGAACAAAATTCATGGTGTCCTGGATGAAGGAAGGGAGTTTACTGACAAGGGGTTGAAGGAAGAAGTCCACATAGGTGCTGGCCCTTTCGCACAGGCTCCCTATGCTTGCCACGATGGGTCGGCCAGGGGGCCTGGAGGTGGATTTATGGACCTTGGGCAGTAAATAGAAGGTTGGAACAATGGGGTCAGTGACCCACATATATTTCTTCTCCTTCTCGGATATGACACCTAAGCGATGGGCAGAATGCAGTAGATGATGGAGTTTAGAGGTAAACACCTGTGTTGGATCAGAGGGAAGTTTGATATAATAGGTGGTGTTGTTGAGCTGCCTATGAGCCTCATCAAGGTACATATCAGTGGGCCACAGCACCACGTTCCCACCTTTATCGGCTTCCTTAATAAGGAAGTCACTGTTGTTCTTTAATTTTGAGATAGCCTGTTTTTCCTGAGAGGACAGATTTGGTGCCCTAGGGGAGCGAGATGTGAGCTTGGTCATATCTGCTCTGGCCAACTCGAAGAAAATTTTTATGGCGGGTACCAAGGAAAATGAGGGAGTGGCAATAGATTTATTTTTGAGTGGAAAGTGTTTCCTACCTGGTATGTCCGAATTTTCATCCAGTAACTCCAATAAATCCTGGAAGGTTTGTTGTTCATCCGGTGCTAATTGGTCCATGATTTGAGGTCGCCTGTAGATAACCTGGAAGACGAGGTTACGACAAAAAAGATAAAGGTCTTTGATCAGAGAAAATTTATCAAACGAGTGTGTGGGTGAAAAGGTGAGTCCTCTTTCCAACACTGAAATTTCCTGTAGAGATAGTTCGTAGGTGGATAAATTGATAATCTGCAGAGAGCCTCTTACCTGGTTGTCTGTATCCATGTTTGGAGTGCCATCCCTATTTAGAATCGATACCTCGTCTTCCTGAAGGGTAATTGGCGGTTTTTGTAGCCCTGTTTTCTTGCGGCCTTGCCCCTTGCGCCCACCTCTTCTGACCCTGCGTCGGGGTCGCTGCTGGTGGATAAAAAATCACTGGAACTGTTTTCCTGTGCCGAGGGAAACGTATTGGCAGCATTCCTATAAGCCCGATTGGTGTTGTGACCACGGGAGTTACCTCTGTGCCTTCACTTGAAAGCCACCTTGTTATCAAAGTCAGCCCTATCACGCTGAAACTTCCCACACTTCCTGTCAACTATTTCTTTCTCATACTTGTCCATCTGCTCCTTAAGTTTAGATTGGAATGTAGTGACTAGAGAGCGGTCCTCAAATCTCGCCAGTTTGGACTCCAGGTCCTTGATGTTGGTTTTGGTAGTGGCCAATAATACCCTGTCGTGTTCAAGCAACATGTTGATGAGGATGTTGGAACAACGGAGCAAGCCCTGTTCCCAAGTATCTTGAAATGCGATAGATGGTTCCCAGGCAGGGAAAATATTAACGCGGAGACCACGTGGAACAATACCAGCCCTGAGGTACTCCTCAAGGCTGCGTATGTTCCACCATAGGCGTATGCCGGTTTTATGGGCTGACAATAAATCAGAAGTAAGGAGGGAAAATTCATCAGAAATCTTGGCTGGGGGCACGGAGGAAAAAACATTATCAGAGTGTTGCTGCCACGTCGCCTCACGTGTGTCCCAATCCATATCGATAACAAGTAACAGTGCCAATTGCAGTACGATGCTGCTACAAAAGCAAGTGAGTCACCAAACTCGTACAATAATAATATTATTGAGTATATATCACAATAAACGTTAATGATACAACGGTGTGCTGCTCCAGAACTGTAACCCCATGTGGGGAACAGAAGGGGACAACTGGAGAGGCAAAAAGGGCGGAGCGCACCACTACAATGAAAAATGAATGAGTCAAGAGAAGGTGCACCCTGGTGCAGGGAGGAAGACAAGTGCAAAAAAAAGGGGGACAGATCCTGCACACAAAATCAGGCTCTCAGAGGACTTTTCTTCCCCTGGCTCAGCCAGGGGAGGCGAAAGGCACGCGTATTTTTGAGAGTGCTTCATGCAAAGCATCTTTTTCATCTTGAAAATGGGGGTCAACTGATGCCAGTCAAGTGGGGTGTGTGTGGCCCAATTAGTGGAAACGAGGGAGACTGTGGTTGGAGTCCCCTCGCTTTTGAAAAAAGAACCAAGATGAACAAGTCATGGCTCTCAGAGGACTTTTCTTCCCCTGGGTCAGCCAGGGGAGGTGAAAGGCACGTGTATTTTTGAGAGTGCTTCATGCAAAGCATCTTTTTCTTTTTCAAAAGGGGGGTCAACTGATGCCAGTCAAGTGGGCTGTGTGTGGCCCAATTAGTGGAAACGAGGGAGACTGTGGTTGGAGTCCCCTCGCTGTGTTTGTAAAAGAACCAAGATGAACAAGTCATGGCTCTCAGAGGACTTTTCTTCCCCTGGCTCATCCAGGGGAGGTGAAAGGCACGCGTATTTTTGAGAGTGCTTCATGCAAAGCATCTTCTTCTTTTTCAAAAGGGGGGTCAACTGATGCCAGTCAAGTGGGCTGTGTGTGGCCCAATTAGTGGAAACGAGGGAGACTGTGGTTGGAGTCCCCTCGCTGTGTTTTACATGATTTTCGAAGGGCATGACATGCCTAAGAGGTTGAGTTTCATCATCTGCAACTTGTTGGCAACAGAAAGGCTGCCTTTACACCCTTTTGAGACCGAGGATTTTTGAGACCTTATGCCAACTGCAGTGCCCCAAGAGCCGATGGCCAGTCGTCACTCCTTCTACAAGAAAGGCGCGCCCGCGCTACCACAGCAGGTCGCACACAACCTCACCGATTCCTTGAGAAACTCTGTGTGTGACAAGGTGCATTTCACCACAGATACTTGGACCAGTAAGCATGGACAGGGGAGTTACATATTGCTGACTGGGCACTGGGTAACTATGGTGAGAGATGGAGAAGGGTTTGCTGTACAAGTCTTGCCGTCCCCACGACTTGTGTGTCAATCCTTCCTCTGTATGTACAAGTTCCTCCACTGCTTCTGCCTCCTCAACCTCGTGTGGGTCCTCCACCTCGGCCCAAACCCTGTGTGGTCAGGCCACCCTTCCTTGTAACTGCGCCCAAGGAATCCCACACACCTCCTTACTATGCTGGCAGCACAGCTCAACAGCATGATGCGGTCGACTCTTTACTTAGAAGTGTCTGGGAAATGTGAGTCACACCGCTGAGGAGTTGTGGACGGTAAGCTCTGGAGAGTGAGACCGAGTTTCATCAATGGTTGTCTCCACTCAACCAGCAGCCAGGGAAGGTCGGGTGCGACAATGATGCAAACCAGTCTGCGACCCTTCTTCAGGGCTATGTGACACACGTGCCTTGTGTGGCTCACGTGTTGAACCTGGTTGTCCAGCAATTTTTAAAACACTATCCCGGCCTACATGGCCTTCTGCAGAGGGCACGATGTAACGCCTGCCTGGATCGACACACTCAGATGGGCTGTAAAGGATAGGCTAGAGGCAAGCCACTCACCAAGCTGGACACCCAGAACCCTGAAACCCTTTAACCCCTATGCAATGATTTGTAATTACACAGAGCCCAAGTTGATCAATACCTGTGGAAGGCTGCAGTTCCAGAGAATAGTAGTCATGCAGGGTCAAAAACATTAATTGAGAAAGAGGAACAGAATGGGATGGCCAGGACTTAATCAGAAAATAAGCAGAGGTGAAATGCGGATCGGCCAACGAGGTACATAAACAGCAAGCAGGAAAAGTAGTCAGGTAACAAGCACACAAACTCATAAAACTGAACTGGGGGTAACAGTAACAAGAGGTTCATAGCTTTGTCTGGCAGTGGTCTGCAGACAGGAGGGGCCTAAAAAAGGGTGTGGTGTCTTCCCATTGGTTGTAGCTGAATGATGGTACTTCATCTGTGAGATACCCACCACCTACATTCAGCCTGTGGTTCTGTATCTGTCAAGGTAACGCAACCCAGTGGGTGACCATAACCTGCGTCCACATGCGCCGCTGGCATCGACTCCTTTGCCATCATCAGCACTATGCACGAAAGGAACACGTTGTCACCTGGCGACCGGAGTACAAATTGATTGAGTGGACTACGTTGGTGACTTAACAGCCGTGTGCGGCAATGATGCAAACCTCTCTGCGGCCCTTCGGCAGGGCAAAATGACACACGTGCCTTGTATGGCTCACGTGTTGAATCTGATTCTCCAGCAATTTTTAAAATACCATCCCGGCCTACATGGCCTTGTGCAGCGGGCATGCTGCTATGTGCTCACTTTCATCCTTCGCACCCAGCAGCTCAACAACTTTCATCGCTCCTGAAGTCTTAGGGTCTGGCGGTTAAACGCCGGAAATGCGATGTTCCGACACGCAGGAATTGGAATCTGCACATGTTGCAGCGTCTGTGGCAGCACCGCAGAACCCTGCTGAAATACGGTCTGATGTATACCCTGAGCTAACTTGATCCAGAGGTGGTGCAGATCACGCTGCTGGAGTGGTGTCAGATCAAGGACCTATGCACCCTTCTACACAGTTTACAAATGTCGACGAAGATGTTTAGCACTGGCGATGCCATTCTCAGCGTGACAATTCTGGTCATCTACAAGATGGAGCACACTGTAAGCATTATTCGGAGTCAGGTGTTGGTCAAAGAGGAAGGGGAGGAAGTACAGGAGGAGTCATATGCAGAAGGGATAATAAGATCTACAAGGTCCAGACGGTGAGCCGCACCTAGGCGGCAGTCATGGTGGGGGAGAGGGATTAACAAGGGTGCATAGTATCAGCAAAAATTGTTGAGGAAGGTGCAGGAGCCCATGAAGAAATGGAGGACGAACTGGCGATGGGCATGGAAGACTCAGCAGATGAGTGAGAGCTTGCTCACATTTCGGTTGTGCGAGGTTGGGGGGAGAGGGCAGAGGAAGGAGGCACAATTCTCACCTCTCTGCCACCAACACACCAAGGACTTGGTCCTCCTGGATGCACAAGACACATGAGCGCCTTCTGGCTGCAATACCTACAACATGACCCTCGGATTGTACGAATTCGAAGTAATGTCAACTACTGGGTTGCCACACTGTTAGATCCCTTTTACAAGACAAAATTTGGCGAAATAATTACTGCCATAGAAAGGGACGCACGTATACAGGAGTATCTGCAGAAGGTGGTACGGATTCTTAGATCTGCTTTTCCAGTAAACACCAGTGCTGCACAGAGTGAATCTCAACGCTTTGTCATGGATAGGAGGAAATGGGCTTTTACTTGTCCACATCTGAGGGACCGAGGGCTGGCTGCTGTGCTGAGATGGCATTGAGTACGGTGTCCCTGCAGAGTTGCACTTTTGGTCATATACCAAATGAGTTGAAAAAGGACAGATGCTGGTGGAAAGGGGAACAGTTGTGTTGGAAAGGGGAAAAAAGTTTTTGTCCGTGGGTTTGGTGGTTAAGCAAAAGTAACATTTGCTGAAGAAACACCATCTGTTACGGTGGGACTGGCAGATTTGGATAAGGTGGTATATACTATGTTACCGCTATATAACGAAAATTAATAAGAAAAGAAAGAGAAAGGTACAGTTAGGTCCAGAAATATTTGGACAGTGACACAAGTTTTGTTATTTTAGCTGTTTACAAAAACATGTTCAGAAATACAATTATATATATAATATGGGCTGAAAGTGCACACTCCCAGCTGCAATATGAGAGTTTTCACATCCAAATCGGAGAAAGGGTTTAGGAATCATAGCTCTGTAATGCATAGCCTCCTCTTTTTCAAGGGACCAAAAGTAATTGGACAAGGGATTCTAAGGGCTGCAATTAACTCTGAAGGCGTCTCGATCGTTAACCTGTAATCAATGAAGTAGTTAAAAGGTCTGGGGTTGATTACAGGTGTGTGGTTTTGCATTTGGAAGCTGTTGCTGTGACCAGACAACATGCGGTCTAAGGAACTCTCAATTGAGGTGAAGCAGAACATCCTGAGGCTGAAAAAAAAGAAAAAATCCATCAGAGAGATAGCAGACATGCTTGGAGTAGCAAAATCAACAGTCGGGTACATTCTGAGAAAAAAGGAATTGACTGGTGAGCTTGGGAACTCAAAAAGGCCTGGGCGTCCACGGATGACAACAGTGGTGGATGATCGCCGCATACTTTCTTTGGTGAAGAAGAACCCGTTCACAACATCAACTGAAGTCCAAAACACTCTCAGTGAAGTAGGTGTATCTGTCTCTAAGTCAACATAAAGAGAAGACTCCATGAAAGTAAATACAAAGGGTTCACATCTAGATGCAAACCATTCATCAATTCCAAAAATAGACAGGCCAGAGTTAAATTTGCTGAAAAACACCTCATGAAGCCAGCTCAGTTCTGGAAAAGTATTCTATGGACAGATGAGACAAAGATCAACCTGTACCAGAATGATGGGAAGAAAAAAGTTTGGAGAAGAAAGGGAATGGCACATGATCCAAGGCACACCACATCCTCTGTAAAACATGGTGGAGGCAACGTGATGGCATGGGCATGCATGGCTTTCAATGGCACTGGGTCACTTGTGTTTATTGATGACATAACAGCAGACAAGAGTAGCCGGATGAATTCTGAAGTGTACCGGGATATACTTTCAGCCCAGATTCAGCCAAATGCCGCAAAGTTGATCGGACGGTGCTTCATAGTACAGATGGACAATAACCCCAAGCATACAGCCAAAGCTACCCAGGAGTTCATGAGTGCAAAAAAGTGGAACATTCTGCAATGGCCAAGTCAATCACCAGATCTTAATCTAATTGAGCATGCATTTCACTTGCTCAAATCCAGACTTAAGACGGAAAGACCCACAAACAAGCAAGACCTGAAGGCTGCGGCTGTAAAGGCCTGGCAAAGCATTAAGAAGGAGGAAACCCAGCGTTTGGTGATGTCCATGGGTTCCAGACTTAAGGCAGTGATTGCCTCCAAAGGATTCGCAACAAAATATTGAAAATAAAAATATTTTGTTTGGGTTTGGTTTATTTGTCCAATTACTTTTGACCTCCTAAAATGTGGAGTGTTTGTAAAGAAATGTGTACAATTCCTA
>NC_134355.1:284650373-284657873 GCF_048569485.1 Anomaloglossus baeobatrachus | reverse complement strand
AAATCTATCCTTCCTCATTATAAGGTATATCAACTAAATATGACATCCTTAGTTATCAGCAGCTGGAACATTCAAGGACTGAATGCCTCAGCTTTTGGGTCCAAGACAAATGACCCAGACTTCAAACAAAGGCTAAAGAACATTGACATCCAGATCCTCCTGGAGACATGGGCCCGGGCAGAGGAGGAATCTCTCGCACCCATGGGATACAAGGAATTTTCTGTCTCCGCCCAGAAAAACAAGAACACCAAACACGGCCGCTGCTCAGGGAGCATACTAATATGGTACAAGGAGGAGATCCAAGAACATATCAAGGCAATAAAAAGAGGAGAAAGCCATATCTGGATGAGGATAAGTAGCTCCATCCTCACCTCTCAGCAGGACATCTACCTCTGCGCAACCTACATCCCTCCATCAGAATCCCCATACTTTAAGTTGGACATCTACGAGGAACTTCAGAGGGAGGTAGCCCAATTCCAGTCCAAAGGTAAGGTGCTCATCTGTGGAGACCTGAACGCCAGGACAGGTACCGAGAAGGACTACCTGTCACCTGACGGAAACACATACGTCCTGGGAGATGAGCCCTTCTACAGAGACTCAGTACAGACAACAAGAAACAGCTATGACAGAGTGGTGAATAAAAGCGGCAGAAAACTGCTGAACCTATGCCGGAGCTTGGGGCTGTATATACTGAACGGGCGCACCAGGGGTGACTCATTAGGGAGATTTACACTAAACTCCCACACGGGCAGTAGTGTAGTGGATTATGCCATAACAGACATAGACCCAGCAAACATAAATGCCTTCATAGTCACCCCCGACACCCACATGTCAGACCACAACCAGACACTGCTGTACTTGAGATCCACGGCCAAGTCACCCACACAAAAGCCCCACTTGAGCGGTTTCCACAACTTGCCACCATCCTTCAAGTGGTCCAAACAGTTAGCCATTGAATACACCAACATGACCAACAGAACAGAGATTAAAGAGCTGCTTGTAAACTTTCACACAAAATCCTATACATCAAATCAGCAAGGGGTCAACCTGGCAGTAAACGACTTTAATAACATCCTATATACCATGGCAAAGCTAGCAGGCCTCAGAAGGACCAACTCCAAGAGACCTACTAATAAACAAGGCCAAAAATGGTTTGATAAAGAATGCAAGACACTGCGCAACTCCCTAAGGATAGCCTCAAATCAAAAACACAGAGACCCGGACAACAAGGCGCTAAGAGTGGTCTATGACACCCTACAGAGGCAATACAAGCGAACCCTCAAGGAGAAAAAACAAAAGCACATCTCCCACAAACTGCAGCAGCTCGAAGACTCCCTCCAGGATAACTCATTCTGGGAGACATGGAGCCATATCGGTACAAGTCCCAAGCAAAGCACCCTCCACATTCAAAATGGCAACATCTGGCACAGCTACTTCAAGGGCCTCTACAAGAATATCCCAGAAGACGACCTAACCCCAGAACAAGAGCATATAATGACTAAACTGAGGGACATGGAGGAGACAATCAAGGACTTTCAAAATCCTCTGGACATACCAATCAGTGTGCTGGAAATAAAAGACAGAATCAAACTGCTAAAATGTAAGAAGGCCGCGGGCAGTGACGGCACCCTGCCAGAGATGATCAAATACAGTTCCCCAGAAATACATGCAGCACTGGCTAAACTATTCACCCACGTCCTGAGTGCCGGCTACTTCTCTCAAAGCTGGAATTAAGGTCTCATAACGCCCATCTACAAGAATGGAGACCGGTATGACCCAGCAAACTACAGAGGGATCTGTGTCAACAGCATTCTGGGAAAACTGTTTAACAGCATCATTAATAAAAGGATTATCGCCTTCCTCACACAGGGTGATGTCCTCAGCAGAAGCCAAGCTGGGTTCATGCCAAACCACCGCACCACGGACCACATTTACACCCTGCAAAGCCTCATCAAGACCCACGTCCACGGCAAAAAACAGGGGAAAATATTTGCATGTTTCGTGGACTTCAAAAAGGCATTTGACTCAGTTTGGCATCCAGGCCTGTTCCTGAAACTTCTGGAGAGTGGAATAGGTGGCAGAACCTACGACGTGATCAAGAGCTCATACACTAAGAACCGGTGCAGCGTGAAGGTGAACGGAAAGAGGACGGCTTTCTTCCGACAGGGCCGTGGGGTCAGACAGGGCTGCAGCCTGAGTCCAACTCTATTCAACATCTATATAAATGGACTAGCAACAGCTCTAGAGTCCTCCCCCACTCCAGGCCTCAGTCTGCATGACCGAGAGGTGAAGTTCCTGCTGTACGCAGACGACCTCCTGCTACTCTCAACAACCGAGAAAGGCCTCCAAGATAGCCTGGCAGTACTGGAAACATTCAGCACCACATGGGCACTTCCCATCAACCAAAAGAAGACCAAAGTCATGGTGTTTCAGAAGAGGAACCAGAACAAAATAAACACTCCCTCCTTCACATTAAATTACTCCACGCTGGAGAAAACCAGCAGCTATACCTACCTCGGTCTGGAGCTAAGCAACAACGGGAGCCTCAAGCAAGCAGCAGAAGCCCTGAAAGGAAAAGCGTGCAGAACCTTCTACGCCATCAGAAGACAACTGTACCACCTCAAACCATCTGTGAGAGTCTGGCTCAAGATATTTGACAGCGTCATCACCCCTATACTGCTATATGGCAGCGAGGTATGGGGCCCAGTGACCTACCCAGACCACACAAAGTGGGATTCCAGCCCAACTGAAGTCTTCCACATGGAGTTCTGTAAATATTATTATTATTATTATTATTATTATTGTTTATTTATAGAGCACCATTGATTCCATGGTGCTGTACATGAGGGGGTTACATACAGAATACATATACACGTTACAATAGACAGACTATCACAGAGGGAAGAGGGCCCTGCCCTTGCGGGCTTACATCCTAAAGGATTTTGGGGAGGAGACAGTAGGTGGGGTGTAGGTTGGGCGGCAGCTCCGCACGGTGGTGGGGCGGCAGCTCCGCACGGTGGTGGGGCGGCAGCTCCGCACGGTGGTGGGGCGGCAGCTCCGCACGGTGGTGGGGCGGCAGCTCCGCACGGTGGTGGGGCGGCAGCTCCGCACGGTGGTGAAGCGGCAGCTCCGCACGGTGGTGGGGCGGCAGCTCCGCACGGTGGTGGGGCGGCAGCTCCGCACGGTGGTGGGGCAGTGAGGTCATTGTAGATTATAGGCATTTCTGAACAGATGAGTTTTCAGGGTCCGTTTGAAGTTTGCAAGTGTAGTAGATAGTCTGACGTGTTGAGGCAGTGAGTTCCAGGAGACTGGGGATGCTCGGGAGAAGTCTTGGAGAGGGTTGCATGAGGAGCGAATGAGAGAGGAGGAGAGAAGGAGATCTTGGGAGGACCGGAGGTTACGTTTTGGAGTGTAGCGAGAGATTAGTTCAGAGATATATGGAGGAG
Source organism: Anomaloglossus baeobatrachus (assembly GCF_048569485.1). Taxonomy (NCBI): domain Eukaryota; kingdom Metazoa; phylum Chordata; class Amphibia; order Anura; family Aromobatidae; genus Anomaloglossus; species Anomaloglossus baeobatrachus. The sequence goes on along the minus strand of NC_134355.1, from coordinate 284,654,427 downwards.
ACAGATTATAGATAGCTTTGTAGGTCAGGGTTAGTAGTTTGAATTGGATACGATAGAAGATTGGGAGCCAATGGAGGGCCTTGCAGAGAGGAGAAGCGGGGTGGTATTGAGGAGAGAGGTGGATCATTCGGGCAGCAGAATTAAGGATGGACTGGAGAGGGGCGAGTGTGTTAGCAGGGAGACCACAGAGGAGGATGTTGCAGTAGTCGATGCGGGAGATTATGAGGGCATGCACTAGCATTTTTGTAGATTGGGGATTGAGGAAAGGGCGGATTCTGGAAATATTTTTGAGTTGAAAACGGCAGGAGGTGGTGAGGGATTGGATGTGTGGTATGAAGGACAGGGCAGAGTCAAAGGTCACTCCGAGGCACCGAACTTTGGGTGCTGGGGAGAGCGTGATGTTATTAATTGTAATGGATAGGTCAGGTGGAGAGTGCAGGGGAGATGGAGGAAAGATGATCAGTTCAGTTTTGGCCACATTAAGCTTTAGGAAGCGAGAGGAAAAGAAGGAAGATATAGTCGATAGGCACTCTGGGATTCTGGACAGCAGAGATGTGACATCTGGACCAGAGAGGTAGATCTGAGTGTCATCGGCATATAGGTGGTACTGAAAGCCATGGGACTTTATGAGTTGTCCCAGGCCAAATGTATAGATAGAAAAAAGTAAGGGTCCCAGGACAGAGCCTTGAGGGACACCAACAGAGAGAGAACGGGATGAAGAGGTTGTGTGGGAATGGGAGACACTAAAAGTGCAGTTGGAGAGGTATGAAGAGATCCAAGAGAGGGCGAGGTCTCTGACGCCAAGGGAAGAGAGGATCTGTAGTAGCAGGGAGTGGTCAACAGTGTCAAAGGCTGAAGATAGGTCTAGAAGTAGGAGTACAGAGAAGTGGTTGTTAGCTTTGGCAGTAAGTAAGTCATTTATGATTTTAGTCAGGGCAGTTTCAGTGGAATGATGTGGACGGAAGCCGGACTGTAGGTTGTCAAAGAGAGAGTTAGAGGAGAGGTGGGAGGAAAGTTCAGCATGGACGTGCTGTTCCAGGAGTTTTGAGGCAAGTGGGAGTAGTGATATGGGTCGATAGCTGGTAGTAGAGGTTGGGTCGAGGGAAGGTTTCTTTAGGATAGGTGTGACTGTTGCATGCTTAAAGGCAGAAGGGAAGGTACCAGTTGTTAAAGATAGGTTGAAGAGATGGGTTAAGGCTGGAATTAGGATAGTGGCGAGGTTGGGGAGGAGGTGGGATGGGATGGGGTCAAGTGCGCATGTGGTGAGGTGTGCTTTTGAGAGAAGATGTGCAAGCTCTCCTTCGGTGATGGTGGGGAGGAAGTTTATGGGGGAGGAGCAGTGGTCTGTTATATGAAGGGGTTGTGGTGGTTCAGCAGAAAAGACTTGTCTGGTTTGGTCGATCTTTTCTTTGAAATATGTGGCAAATTCTTCTGCGGAAATGTGGGAGGTTGGAGGGGGCAGTGGTGGCGAAGGAGGGAGGTAAAAGTATTAAATAGCTGTTTGGGGTTGTATGTTAAAGAGGATATGAGGTTTCTGAAGTATTCCTGTTTAGCGGAGGTAAGGGCCAAGCGAAATGTGTGAATTGTATTTTTGAATGTGGTGAAGTCTTCCTGGGAGTGCGTTTTCTTCCAGCGCTGCTCTGCAGCCCTAGACACTTGCCGTAGTTTTTTAGTGAGGCTGTTGTGCCAGGGTTGTCTATTGATTCGTCTTGCTCTGCCGTTCACAAGAGGAGCGACTGAATCAATAGCTGATGTGAGAGTGGCGTTGTAGAAAATGGTGGCACTGTTTGTGTCGTGGAGTGAAGATATGGAGGACAGCGGTAGGATAGAGTCAGAAAGGGTGTGTATGTTGATGTGTGCAAGGTTTCTGTGGGGGTGTGTTAGGTGCTGGACAGGGGGGGCAGGTGAGGAGGACAGGGCTGAAAAGGTCAGCAGATGGTGGTCAGATAAGGGGAGAGGGGAGGTAGTGAGGTTAGATAGAGAGCAGAGATGGGTGAAGATAAGGTCTAGTGTGTGGCCATCTTTGTGGGTGGCAGAGGCGGACAACTGAGTTAAACCAAAAGATGAGGCGAGGGAGAGGAGTTTGGAGGCTGCTGACTGGCGGGTGTCAGTGGGGATGTTGAAGTCACCCATGATGATAGTCGGGATGTCAGCAGAGAGAAAGTGTAGAAGCCAGGCAGAGAACTGGTCGATAAAGGCAGTGGTTGGGCCCGGGGGTCTGTATACGACGGCCACTTGGAGGTTGGAGGGAGAATAGATGCGGACAGAGTGCACTTCGAAGGAAGGCAGGACATGGGAGGGTAGAGGTGGCATTGGGGTGAAGCTGCAGTTGTTAGAAAGGAGGAGGCCCACTCCTCCACCCTGTCTATTGCCAGGGCGAGGAGTGTGGGTGAAGTGGAGACCACCGTAGCACAGCGCAGCAGGGGCGGCAGTGTTGGTGGGTGTCAGCCATGTTTCAGTGAGGGCCAGAAAGGATAGATTACTAGAGGTAAAGAGGTCGTGAATGAAGTGCAGTTTATTACAGACGGAACGGGCATTCCAGAGCGCTCCAGAGAGAGGAGGCTGCGGAGTGGCAGAGAGGGGAATGGATTTTATGTTGGAGAGGTTGCGGTAGTTACTACTAGATGGGGAGCGATAGGGGGGTGATAAAGAAGAGTGTCCCATCTGTGGGGGTCCAGGATTGGGAGATATGTCGCCAGCAGTGAGGAGAAGTAGAGAAAGGGAGAGCAGGTGGGAGAAGGAGAGTGGACGGCCTGGTCTGCGCGATACTAGAAGCGATCTGAGGTTTAGGAGCAGGTCAGCAGATGAGGCCAGGTGGGGAGGTAAGAGGGAAGGGGAGATGAATATTTGTTTGGAGAGTGCTGGGGTTTGGGGATAGCGAAGGAGAGTGAGGAGGAGTGGAGCAAAGACTGTGAGGGCATAAGTGAACATGGTGCGAATTAGGTTTTCAAGTGGGAATAAGGGGGAAGGAACAAAATGTAAGTGAAAGACACACAGTTAAAGAAGTAGAATTCACCTTCTGGTCACTTCTGGAACATTTCTGGTATATTTCTGAGCACTTATAAAGCACTTAGTAGAAGTACACAGACCAAGATACACAGACCTAGTGCCCTAAATTTATACCAGTCTCATTACACAAGATGAACAGCAGGTGAGCAAGAGAGAAGGAAGCAGATCAAAGAGTTACACCATGTATGGAAACAACTCACAGAAGAGAAGACAACACATAACTAATTACACAGCAGAGATAGGTCAGTTTAACATACCAATATCAGAAACAGCTTTAAGTGTGAATACAGAACAGGAGAGCAGATTAAGATCTGTGCAGGAAATTCAGATGGTCAATTCAATTGAACAGTGTTCATACCATTATCAGAAACAGCTTTAAGTGTGAATACAGAACAGGAGAGCAGATTAAGATCTGTGCAGGAAATTCAGATGGTCAATTCAATTGAATAGTGTTCATACCAATATCAGAAACAGCTTTAAGTGTGAATACAGAACAGGAGAGCAGATTAAGCTCTGTGCAGGAAATTCAGATGGTCAATTCAATTGAACAGTGTTCATACCAATATCAGAAACAGCTTTAAGTGTGAAAATTTGAAATATCTCCTCCAAGTCCATCGCAGCACCTCAAACATAGCCTGTCGGGCAGAGCTGGGCCGATTCCCCTTATGGTTCACTATACACAAGAGGGCGCTATCACACCAGGCGCACATACAGAACAGCCACCCCAGCTCCTACCATCATAAAGCCCTGCTGAGCCGGAGCCCAGAGCAAGCCAAGAACTGTGGCAGCCAAAGTCAGCAACACACCCTGACAAAAGCCCAAATAAAAGATCTCAGAGAGCTGCAAGATGCAATACATAGAGGACTGGAAGAGTGAATTAGAGAACTCCCAGAAACTCACCATCTACCGGTCACTGCAAAGGGACTGCACTCTGGCCCCATATCTGGAAAGGCTACGCCACCCCAAAGACAGGCAGACCCTGAGCCTGTACAGACTGAGTGCCCACAGCCTAGAGGTGGAAACAGGACGGCACCGACAGACATAC